>NC_087211.1:89096222-89111222 GCF_015104395.2 Macrobrachium nipponense | reverse complement strand
CACACGTACGCACACGTCCACGGGGGGAAAACAATTTAGCCAATAAAAACCAAATCTAGATCGAGTGTTGCCAAATTCATGATCGTCCCCGTCGAGATGGGGGCGAAGGAAAGGTAAGGGGGGAGGAAAGGTAAGGGAGGGAGGGGGCGGGGCGATGTTCAATTGAAAGGGTTGGAAGAAAAGAAGTATTCCCCAGAATAAATGGATGAAGAGAAGATACTTGGAGAGAGAGAGAGAGAGAGAGAGAGAGAGAGAGAGAGAGAGAGAGAGAGAATCTTTTTAAGATTTTTTCCAAAGGTTGAAACATGCTAGTTTTTAACGTAAGGGTCTTTCACGAGTTGAAACATTATATTAACTTGTTTTGCTGTACAATTTTCATAAGTTGAAATACCCTAATTCTATTAGCTATATAATTTTTCACAAGTTGAAACACCCTTATTCTATTTGCTATATAATTTTTCACAGGTTGAAACATGATCATAATTACTGTTCATAATTTTTCATATTTGACACATGACCAGAAATTTTGGCAGTATAATTTTTCACAGGTTGAAACATTATAAGAATTTCTTAGCTCTATAATTTTTCTCTAGTTGAAAAATTTTTATAATCTGTTGCTATATAATCGATTTTTTTTGCTGTAAAATTGCGCACAAGTTGAAACATTAATAGCATTTTTATCTTGCTGTACAATATTTCATACCCTGAAACATTACAAGAATTTTTAATGAATTATTTTTCATACCTCGATACACCACTGAAATGATTTGCCATATAACTTTTCAAACGTTGAAACAATACTAGAATTTTTGAACTGTATCACTTTTCTCAAGCTGAAACACATTTAGAATGTTTCTAACCGCACAATTCCTCAGTACTTGCAACAGAGAGATTGCAAACTTCCCGAGGGACTTATTTCTACCACTGAGAATCTTACAGGAAATCCTTTTCATATTTCTTCACTTTTCCAACGATTAAATGTTTTACAAAATAAAATAAAAGTGATCTTCAACGTTTTCAAGCAATTTTCTAAAAAAATAATTTTCACTTCCCCGGCGATTCAACATCAAAGACATCAATACGTGTTGGATGTTGTAAGGCAATAGTTCAAACATTTTCCCTACAATAAAAATGATTTCGGTCAGATCAATGTTCTCCATTACATCTGAATTTCCCGGTGAAGTGATTCAATCATTGCGAAATGGCGGCGAATGTCGCGTCAGTTTCACGTGTAATGAACGTTCATTGAGAGCATTTTGACGTGTATAAACGTGCATTTTGATGTCTAATTTCTATGAAAGCTCATTAACAGCATTTTGACGTGTATAAACGTGCATTTTGATGTCTATGGTCTATGAACGCTCATTAACAGCAGTTTGACGTTATGAACGTTCATTAACAGCATTTTCACGTGTATGAACGTGCGTTGTGACGTCTATGAACGTTTATTAACAGCATTTTGACGTGTCATGAACGTTCATTAACAGCAGTTGGACGTTATGAACGTTCATTAACAGCATTTTCACGTGTATGAGCGTGCATTGTGACGTCTATGAACGTTCATTAACAGCATTTTGACGTGTCATGAACGTTCATTAACAGCAGTTTGACGTTATGAACGTTCATTAACAGCATTTTCACGTGTATGAACGTGCATTGTGACGTCTATGAACGTTCATTAACAGCATTTCACGTCTATGAATGTTCATTAATAGAATTTTGACGTCTATGAACGTTCATTAACAGAATTTTGACGTCTATGAACGTTCATTAACAGAATTTTGACGTCTATGAACGTTCGTTAACAGAATTTTGACGTCTATGAACGTTCATTAACAGCATTTTGACGTGTTATGAACGTTCATTGACAGCATTTTGACGTGTTATGAACGTTCATTAACAGAATTTTGACGTCTATGAACGTTCATTAATAGCATTTTGACGTCTATGAACGTTCATTAATAGAATTTTGACGTCTATGAACGTTCATTCACAGCATTTTGACGTCTATGAACGTTCGTTAACAGAATTTTGACGTCTATGAACGTTCGTTAACAGAATTTTGACGTCTATGAACGTTCATTAACAGAATTTTGACGTCTATGAACGTTCATTAACAGAATTTTGACGTCTATGAACGTTCGTTAACAGAATTTTGACGTCTATGAACGTTCATTAACAGCATTTTGACGTGTTATGAACGTTCATTCACAGCATTTTGACGTGTAACGAACGTTCTTTACCAGCATTTTGACATGTAAAGAACGTTCATGTTCATTAACAGCATCTTACCGTGTAATGAACGTTAATTACCAGCATTTTTTACTCGTTATGAACGTTCATTAACAGCATCTTGACGTGTAATGAATGCTCATTGACAAAATTTTTACATGTTATGAATGTTCATTGAAAGCATTCTTTCATGCTCTTGGCCTTTGGATGCATTTTTAGTCAATTTCTTTATCATTACTTTTAAACATATGTCATTAAGCTTTTTATATGAAATAGATGTATTTTCTCTTAATCATTGACAAATATTGCAGATCTCCTTTGCATATTTATGAATATAACTATATGAATATAATTGAATTTTTAATGTAACGGTAAAACACGCTAAAAATTAGAAATTATAAATTAAAAATTAAAAATGTAAATGAGAGCGTCTTCTTTGACATTTTTTTTCAAATATATTGAAATATATATATATCTATATACACACACACCACACACACACACACACACACACACACACACATATATATATATATATATATATATATATATATATATATATATTCTAACAACGAGTTAAATGAATTATCAATAAGAGGTAGCTTAGTCACTCAATAACTAAAGCTCCGGTACACCAACCTAGAGAATATTGTGAAATGGAATGGAATATAAAGTTTAAGCCAAAGGGGCCAATCACTGGGACCTATGAGGTCTTTCAGCGCTGGAAAGGCAATTAAAAGCAGGTAGGTTTGAAAGGTGTAACAGGAGGCAAACCTCGAAGTTGCACTTGGATATAATTGTCCGGAGAGGGCGGATAGCAAGATGGAAGGTAATATGAACGGAGGTACAGTAAAAACCAATGAAAGGTGTTGCAGCTATGGGGCCGAGAAATTTTGAGTCTTTACCTGGTCCAGAACTCGAATGAGTAAGTTTGGATTACTCAATTCAAAATTCGGTCTGAGGAAGTTTTAGGGTGAAACGGCGAAACGGTCGGAAGTAATAGCCTGTTAAAGAACGTTAATTAAGGAAAGAAGCAGATAACATTTGGTCGACCACAACGAATAGTCAAAGAATGAATATAAAAAACATAGGAGGCCCTTTCGAGTAAATTCCATGAGTAATAACGAAAGTAACACCTGTAAAAATCGAACGAGAATTAAGGATAGAGGATAAGTATTATTCATATCTGCAGGCAGAGAACAGAAGGATGAAAACTAAAAATGCAGGTAGGAAAAGTGTCTGAATTTCGAGAAAAACAAACCGGACTTTAAGGTACAACGGAAAATTATGCAACAAAATCATGCAATTGAGTACTGCTTTCAGTTCCAGCGGTAATGTATTGAACTGAAAGTTTATTGATTAAAAGTGCGTGGAAATCGTATCCATTGTTCAACTTCAACAGTAACTCTGTGAAAACGAATTCGCCATAAAAATACTGATGGTGAAAGTATACAATGAAATTATATTTTTTCCCCACCGAAGGGTTCATCCATAACTCAGCAGTACTACAAGTACTATTACATATATATATATATATATATATATATATATAATATATATATATATATGTAATAGTACTTGTAGTACTGCTGAGTATTTTGTAGTACTGCCTGGTATTATATATATATAATACCAGGCCGAAGACTATGAAAGCCACAAGCAAAAACTAAAAACAAAGGTTTAATATTTCCCTACATATTCCTCATTGGAAGTCTTGGGAATCTCTTCCTTCCATTCTCCTATAGAATCATCAGTCCTACTGACCCTACGGCTGAGGGGCCTATGAGGCCTGAATGAATCAGGTCAGTGGCCTTGCTAAAACTGACTGATCACAGAAATAATAATGAAGCTCGGTCAAGCTAGGTGAACGACGTAGCAATTATTGTTTTATTTATTTATTTATTTGTATGGTGCTTTTACGTTGCATGGTTATTCAGCAACGGGACCAACGGCTTTACGTGACTTCCGAACCACGTCGAGAGTGAACTTCTATCACCAGAAATACACATCTCTCACTTCTCAATGGAATGACCGAGAATCGAAGCCGCGACCACCGAGGTGGGATGCTAATACCATACCAACCACGCCGCTGAGGCGCTTGGCAATTATTGTGAAGCCGAAGTACTCGTACAAAGTTCATTGAGAAATGGAGCGGTTTTGCAGGAGGGCAGTAAGAAGGATTGAGGGAGAGAATAAACTGACAGCAAGGAGGATTGACGGTGAGATCAGGCTGACAGCTAAGAAGACTGACGGGAATTTAGGCTGACAGCAAGGAGTGTTGGATGGCAAACTAATGGTAGAGTTATCGGGACGGGAATTTGGATTTGACAGGTCACCCAGCCGAAGGACGGGTGTCTTACATTTAGACAGGTGTCTTTGGCATTACATTTGGGAGCTACGGGTGTTAATGTTTGACAGGTGACGGTCGGGAACAGCGGCTGGGTTGGGTTTGAGTCATTTTAAAGTAGAGGTGAGGTTTGAGGGGCACCCACATTATTATTATTATATATTACGAGCTTGATGGCCCACGCTACACTGCGCTAGAACCCTACCCTCCCGATCCCTACCTAACCGCCCCCACCCGGGGCGGACAAACAGATCTGCAGGAGGAGGGTGGATGTGTCATGTCTTCCCTACCCTCCCGATCCCCTACCAACCTCGGCTTTGGTTTTATTCATAAAAGAAAAAAAATATTTATAAAATATCATGAGCTCAGCCCTTAAAAAAAAGAGAGAAAAAAAAACTTTCAGTATTTACTACTGTTAACAGAACCTCGATTGATAAATGCTGATTAGCATACGTCACTATTTATTCAGGCCAATAAAGCGTTTTTCTTTTTTTCAACTTTTGATGCTGAAAACAGAAGATTAGGTGAATTTTCTGTTTATTGTTTGCTGCGATTATCGAGAGGTGAGTGGACTCTGAAATGGTGAACTTTGAACTGTTTGAATTTAATATTGATGTATTTACAATATAAGATCAAATGAACCATTTTTCTATTGCTGTGATTTGCTGGGAAATAGAAATTCATGCATATTTTCGTTGTTCATCTTTATTTTCGTTATTTAACTAAGAATAAAAATTAAGAATCAAATTCTCTTTTTTTTTTAACCTCTCGAAGGAAAATAAATTATAATTCACCGAGTTATTTATAGAAGAAAAAAGGTTCCAGCAGTTGTTTTATTACATACAACAAAAGAAAGCATCGAATTCTCTTTCTGTATTTTCGGAAAAAAATCTAGTAATTATTTTTTATTTACAACGAAAGAAAGAATCAAATTATCTTTCTAAGTTATCGAAAAAAAAACTAGTAATTATTTTTTATTTACAACGAAAAAATAATAGAATTATCTTTTTAATTTAACGAAAAAATCTGGTAATTATATTTCATTTACAATGAAAAAATAATCGAATTCTCTTTTTAATTTATCGAAAAAAACTATAGTAATTATTTTTCATTTACAACGGAAAGAACAATCAAATTATCTTTTTGATTTATCGAAAAAAAACTATATTGATTATTTTTTAGTTACAACGAAAAAATAGTCGAATTCTCTTTTGAACTGATCGAGGAATAAAATAAAATAATTATTTCTATTAACGAAAGAAAAAAGAATTTAATTATCTTTTTAAATTATCGAAGGAAAGAATCTAGTAATTATTAGTATTTACAACAAAAAATAATTGAATTAACTTTTTAATTTATCGAAAAAATATATATTTTTTTATTTACAACGAGAAAAAATAATCGAATTGTCTTTTTAATTTATCGAAGAAACAAAATTCTAGTAATTGTATTTTATTTACAAGGAAAGTAATTATTTTTTTTATCAACAATGAAAGAATAAATCGAATTCTCTTTTTAATTCATTGAAGAAAATAATTCTACAAATTATTTCTATTCAAAACGAAAGAAATAACCGAATTATCGACAACTTATAGTAATTATTGTTTATTTACAACAACAAAAAGTAATCGAATTCTCTTTAATTTACCTACGAAACAAATTCTAGTAAATATTTTGTATCTATAACGAAAGAATAGAAGTTTCGTCTTAATTTATCGAAGAGCAAAATTCCATTAATTATTTTTTATTCACAAATACAGAATCGAATTCTTTTTATTTATCACAGAACAAAGATATAAAACCCATTTCCCACCCCGACCACCCCCCAACCCCGCACTTAAACTGGAGACAAGACAAAACAACGAGAAGAAAGAGAAGGGAAAAGTAATTTAAACTTGCTGTTAAAAGTCTTTAAAAAAAAAAAAAAAAAAAAAAAGCAAAGAGAGACCCAGACGCCTGGAACAAAGGATCCGACTCCATTATCTCGATCCTGAAATTCTCTTCGGCCACAACAAAAGGAGTCAAAAACATCAGGCACGAAAGGTATATCAATGCAATTGATATCTCAAAAAAAAAAGAAGAAAAAAAAGAGGTTTAAAACACCAGGAACGAAAGGTAAATACAATTATGGATATCTAAAAATAAAAAATAAAATAAAACAAAAATCTAGGTTTAAAACATCAGGAATGAATGGTAAATAAAATTCTGGATATCTCAAGAAAAAAAAATTAAATAAAAATCTAGGTTTAAAACACCAGGAATGAAGGATAAATACAATTATGGGTATCTCAGAAAAAAAACTAGGTTTAAAACATTAGGAATGAAAGGTAAATTCAATTCTGGATATGAAAAAATAAATAAATAAGAAAAAATAAAGAGTAAAACACCAGGAATAAAAGATAAAAGCAATTCTGGATATCTCAAAAAACAAAATAAAAATTTAGGTTTAAAACACCAGGAATGAAAGGTAAATACAATTATGGCTATCTCAGAATAAACAAAACTAGGTTTAAAACATTAGGAATGAAAGGTAATTTCAATTCCGGATATAAAAAAATGAATAAATAAGAAAAAAACAGAGTAAAACGCCTGGAATAAAAGGTAAATGCAATACTGGATGTTTAAAGAAAAAAACTAGGTTTTAAACATCAGGAATGTAAGGTAAATTCAATTCTAGATATAAAAAAATAAATAAATAAGAAAAAATAAAGAGTAAAACACCAGGAATAAAAGGTAAATGCAATTCTTGATATCTCAAAATTAAACAACATGTAAATAAAGTTCAAAACATCAGGCACGAAAGGTAAAAGCAATCATGGATAACTTAAAAAAAAGCACAAAACTCACACACGAAAGGTAAATCTAAAAAAAAAATAAATAAATAAATAAATACAGAAATAGAGTAATGTAAAACATCAGGATCAGGAGGTAAATACAATTCTGGGTATTTAAAAAAAATAATAAAAAAATAAAAAAAAATTAGTAAAACATCAGGATTGAAAGATAAATACAATTCTCGATATCTCAAAAAAAAGAAAGAAAAAGAAAAAGAAAGAAAAAACTCGGAGTAAAGTATCAGGCACAAAAGGTGAATAAATTTCTAGATATTTAAGACAAAATCGAAGTAAAACATCAGGAATGAAAGATAGACGCTATTCTGGATACATCAAAAACAAACTAAATAAATAAATAAATAAAACGTAGATGAGTTGGTTTTGTTTTAGAAATATCAGTTCTCAGAATTATCTAAACGATGGCAAGTTCAATATACAGTTTATTAAAATACAAATCTGGATAACTAAACGAAAAAACAAAGAAACAAAATTCGGATGAGGTTGTTTTCT
Source organism: Macrobrachium nipponense (assembly GCF_015104395.2). Taxonomy (NCBI): domain Eukaryota; kingdom Metazoa; phylum Arthropoda; class Malacostraca; order Decapoda; family Palaemonidae; genus Macrobrachium; species Macrobrachium nipponense. Next base: position 89,103,299 of record NC_087211.1, on the reverse strand, counting down.
GTTTGAGCTAACAAGAGAACTCGGCAGTTAAAAAATATTCGCTCTGTCAATTATCTGAACGCATATTTAAAAAAAAACAATTATTCTATGAATATCCATACCGCAAATAATTTAAACGTGATTAGTTCAGTCTATCCTTCATTGGCAATTTGTCTGTCCGTCCGAACTTTTTCTGTCCGACTTCAAATCTGAAAAACTACTGAGGCTAGAGGGCTGCAAATTGGTATGTTGATCGTCCAGCCTCCAATCATCTAACATACCAAATTGCAGCCATTTAGCCTCAGTAGTTTTTATTATTCTTAAGGTTAAATTTAGCAATGATCGTGCTTCCTGGCAACGATATAGGTGCCAACAACAGGGGTCCCCACCTGGCCGTGGCTGGAGGTTTCATGGGCCTTGGCTGAGAGCTTGAACGGTGTACAGCGCATTTTTTTTATTTGTTTAAATGTTATCTTTACTCACTGACCTTCTCCAATCCCCCGAAATTCAATTAGGTCATTTTTCGTTAATTACGGCGATGGATAAAATCATTAACTGAAATGACCCTAATGGCGCAGCTACTGAGGGCTCAATACCGCACGAATACTAGTTAATCTCTCTCTCTCTCTCTCTCTCTCTCTCTCTCTCTCTCTCTCTGCGATTTTTTTTATTATATATTGCAATTTTGTATTCATACTCGAGGTTAGTGACCTACGAAATTATGCATTTTACCCACTTTGCAGGAAATGTTCCATGTCATAATAACTATTTAATTACATGTGCATAACTGATAATTCAACAGATATATATATATATATATATATATATATATATATATATATATATATATATATATATATATATATATATATATATATATATATATGTATATATATATATATATATATATATATATATATATATATATATATATATATAGTATATATATATATATATGTATATATATATATATATATATATATATATATAGATATATATATATATATATATATATATATATATATATATATATATATAATATATATATATATATATATATAGTATGTATATGATAGCACTAAGCTCATTGCAAGCCTTTTAAATCTTATTGTGTAAGAAAAGAGAATTAAATAACTCCAAGAAAATCCATTTTAACTACAGGACACTTATTCTAATTCCATAACACCCTATTGCAACTCCCAGACATCACAGTTTAACTCCCAGTCACTTCATGTTAACTCCCAGACACTGTTAAATCCCAGACACTCCATGTTAATTCCCAGACACCACATTTTTAACACCAAGCCACTCCCTGTTAACTCCCGAAACTCCGTTTCAACTTGCATTTTAACTACAAGACACTTCAACTTAATTCCCAGAAACTCCATTTTCATAAAAAAAAACCGTTTTCGATCCCAGTCGCTACATGTCTTTGGTTTTTCCTAAAATGTTAGCGTCATGTAGTCAGTAACATTACTTAATGCTGACTAATTGCACTTACTCAAAAGATTACTTAAACCGCGACAAAGCTACTTATCTTTTTTTTATAATGTCATATTGATAGAAAGCTACTTATGTTGTTTTTTATGTCCCATTTGAATATATTCAACTTGCTGTAATTACCTAATATTTCCAAGCCTCTGTTTGATAATAGATTAGGTATTGAGAGGTCATGGTAATTAAGTTGAACCGTCGCGCTACCAATTAATAGGGAAGCTGCTTTGATTCGTATAACAGGATAAATATTGATTTTCTTGTCGGAGAATACAAGGAAGCGAGGCTGAAATGACTTCAAGTAGTATTAGGCGGGTAATTAGTTCATAGATTATGTGCATATATATATATATATATATATATATATATATATATATATATATATAATTATATATATATATAGTTTTTATTTTTCAGATCAAACACAAATAAAGCACGCAAAGATAATATAATATATATATATATATATATATATATATATATATATATATATATATATATATATATATATATATATTATATATATATATGTATATCCACACAAAATACAATAAAATAAAAATCTACAACGAATGATAATAATCATTTCTCTGTCCTAATATATTAAACAAATTCAAAATAACGTCTTTCGAGAGCCTGGAGTTCATTTTCCAATGACAATAATAATAATAATAATAATAATAATAATAATAATAATAAAAAATAATAATAATAAAATCTCGGAAGACAACCGTCTTCATAACGAACTTCATTAAAATAAAAAGTCCTAAACTTAACGGCTTGTAGACAACTTTTATCTTTAATAATAATAATAATAATAATAATAATAATAATAATAATAATAATAATAATGATAATAATAATAATGATAAAAATAATTTGAAAGCACTACCATTATCGCTTTTCGAACCGGAAGTCTCCCCGTCCTTGTCAGTCAGAGAACGAAATTCCGAATTTCATCAACGTACGCACGCACGCACGAACTGCACGTCGAACTCAAGCACAGCAGCACGGAATTCCGGCCGGCTACGTGCAATGGCACGCCCTCATTAGGGTAATAACCGTCAATCATATTTTGGCAAGAGGAAGTGGTTTTGTCTCCTCGTGTGCCCCCCTCCCCCGCCCCCAACTCTACGAAGACTTAGGTGAGGATAAATTCGGGTATACACAATAGCCATTTTTTTTAAAATTAAATTTTCGATGTTTCTGTGACTTTTTTTTTTCTTTTCATTTGAATTAATTAATTTTGATCATTTTCTGGGAATTTACTTTTATAAGACGTCGTATCTCTTTTTATCTTATTCAATGTATTTGTGATTCCTGTCTTGTTGAACTTTGTATTTTTATCATTTTATTTGCTATATTTTATCTTTTTCTTTATTGTGTGAGTGGTCTCTGTCTTGAGTTTGTTAATCTTATGTTTTTTTTATCTTCTTAGTTGTTATATTTCGTCTTTTATTTCGTCATTCTAAGAGTAGTCTTTGTCTTTTATTCATCACTTTTTCTTTTAGTTGTCAAATTTATGTCTTTTTACTGTCTTATATGTAAGATTTTGTTTGATATTTTTTTCATTCTCTGTCATTTGTTAATCAGTTCTATGTGTTTTTACTGATTTTGTTTTGTATTGTTAATTCTGTCTTTTATTTAGTCGTTGGTTTCGTTCGATTGGTTTCTTGCTTTTATTAATTAATTTGACGTATTTTTGTCATATTTCTTTTGGTTTTGTCTTTTATTTCTTCAGTCATTGATTTTCCTGCCTTTTATCTACAAATTTCATGTATTTATTCCTTTTTTGCTATATAGGCTATATTTCGCTTCTTATTTCTATATCTATATCTGGCCACAGTCTTTCATTTACGAATTTTCCTAAATCGTTTAATATGACTTCCGGTAATATATTCAAGAATCGATTTGTTGACCAAAAAAGTGTCGCTTCTACAATTCATCTCAGAAACTGTTCATCTACCTAAACAATTTCGTAAACGTTTGAAAAAAAAAACAAAAAAAACATTCAAATGTTAAAAAGATTAATTTGACTCAAAACAACCCAAATAAAAAAAGATTAGTTTAATTTTACTCTTTTTATGGCTTAATATTTTCGCTGGGACCCTCTTTCTCCCAACCTGAAACACTAAAAAAAAAATCATTTTTTTTATCCTCAAAAGAACAGTGAGGAAAATATTTGCGTTCGTATAATAAAAATCGTCAAACCTAACTTTGATTCGCGTTCAATTCCCTCGTTATTCATAAATTCATTTTCATACTTCTTAAAGTCTTCATTTTCATTCACGGCCCGTTTTCTTAATATTGTTATTTTTCAAGTTCACTTGTTCACCTTTTAACGATTCTGCTTTTCCTATTTAAAAGATCAGCAGCCCTCGTGAATTCAAGTACGTCACACGGCACTATCTTTAACTAGTATAATTTTTATTAAACTATACATGCCAAGGAAATAAAATATTTGGAGTAGGAAAGAAAATATTTGGAGTAAATGAGCTTAATATAAATAAAATATTTCCCCCCTTTCAACATGAGCTAATATTATATTTATTACCGTTTATCGCCAAGGATAAGGAAAACATCTCAAGGAAGAAATTGGTTTGAAATGAAATTGAATATTTTACACCCGATCCAAATCTAACTAAGGAAAACGAATAAATCTTGAAGTGAAACAGAGTATGATTTTATCACTTTATCCAGCTTTAACTAATATATTTATTACACTTTATTTCCCCAAAAAATCAAATCTGATATTTATTACACTTTACTTGCAAAAAAGTTAATAAATCTAATATTTATGGCGCTTTACTTCCAAAAAAGATATTAAATCTAATATTTATTTCACTTTATTTCCAAAAAGTTATAAAATCTAAAGAAAAAACTTTGGAATAAAATAAGAATATTTTTCCCCCATCCAAACTTGTACTAAAATAATGTTTATTGACCTTTATGACCGAGGAAAGATAACAAATATGGGTTGAAAAAAAAAATGCCTTGAAATGAAACAAAATAAAATAAAATATTTCCAAATGCAACACAATGATTTCTCATGTGCCACTGATCCGCAGGCGTCCAGCAATTGATTTCACAGCCGTCCCGACAATAATTCTTGGCCTTAAATAGATCAGTCAACCCATGGTCAACTCAATTGTTCTCGGATTTCCAGGATACTCATTGTCCAGGGGATTGTTGAATGATCGAATGATCGTTACACGGTTGTTTTAGGCAAGGCGTGATCCGACCTGCAGCTTACTCGCGACGCGTGTAAGATGTTCCCCTCACGCAATTGTTGTCAACAGTATATTCCTAACTTTTAACGTAAATTAACTAAAATCTATGGTCGAATAGAGCCTTGTTTCACCAACGAAAATTAGAATAAATGTGCTATAATATTACTATTACGAGTATAACGATGTTTCTTTGTCGAAAATTATATAACCAAGCTTCTATGTCAAATTTAATATAACTAAGCTCTTTTGTCAAAAGTAACATAAAGAAGCTTCTTTGCCAAAGCTAGCTTAACTAAGCTTCATTGTCAAAACTAGTATAACTCAGCTTCTTTGTCAAAATTAATATTTCCAAGCTTCTTGGTCAAAATGAAGATAAGAAAGCTATTTTATTCTCTGTCAAAGTCTATAATTATTTCACGGTTTGAGAAACAATGTTGATGGAACATTAATACCATATTGAAGTCTTGCATAATTCTTCTCGTTGGTCGTACCATTCCTTAGTGAACTGGAGAATAAAAATGTTTTTCGTGGCCTACCTTAAAAAATATACCTATTCTTGTTAAATAAAAAAAATAATCTCGGCGCCTTCTATGGAGTTTCTAAGCCTAACGAAGAGTTTTTCCGTAAAATCTTTTCCCTATTTCTGTTAAAACCACTAACACGCACACACACACACACACACGCTTTCCAGTAATAAAGATATTTATTCTATCAGTCACAAAGTTGTTCTGTGTATACAATTACTAACATGACCTCATTGAAACTGGATAGTATCTAGCGGAGATATAGCGGAGATATCTATTCACAAAAGTTACAAGCTTTCCTGCACTAAGAGTCCTCATTGGCAAGTATCCTCTCTCTCTCTCTCTCTCTCTCTCTCTCTCTCTCTCTCTCTCTCTCTCTATCTCTCTCTCTCGCTCGCTCTCCTCCTCTCTCTCTCTCAGTACTCCTTGTCTCTACTCTCTCTCTCTACTATATATTATATATATATAAGATAAATTTATATATAATATACTATATTATATTATATATATTTCTGGTATATGTATATATTATATGCCTGTTTTTTATATATACATTTAAATACATATTAAAAAAAAATTTTTATATAAATATATATATATACATACAATATTAATATATAGATATATATATTATTTTTATATATATATTATATTATAATATAGATATAATATATAATATATATAATAATAATATATATAAGGACGAGGGAGAGAGAGAGGAGGACGAGAAGAGAGAGAGAGAGCGATGAGAGCGAGAGAGAGAGGAGAAGAGAGAGAGAGGAGAGAGAGGAGAGAGAGAGCTACATAGAATGCAAATGAAAATCAGCGTGAATCACCGGGAATTCAGACAAGAAAAGTTATTTACAAACACCAAGCTCATAGAATGTATTACACTCAAAACAGAAAGAACCAAATATAACTTCTGACGGAGTAAAATAATAAGCTCCACTTTTTGAACGAAGCGGGTAAAGATTTCTTGGACTTCAGGTTCTCACGACGGAACAACCTCAAGTATCGTTCATGTGCGCTGAGATGTAATTAAGTTATGTAAAAAATAAATAAATAAATAAATGAATAAATAGAGACCTTCGTCTACTTCACGACTCTCATGGGAAAGAGAAGAATAATGTTGATGTAAAAAAGGACAAATATTCAAATATAAATACACACACAAACTCATATGTTTATATACATACATATATATATATATATATATATATATATATATATATATATATATATATATATATATATATATATATATATATATACATGAATACACACACACACACACACACACACACACACACACACACACACATATATATATATATATATATATATATAATATATATATATATATATATATATAATACAACTGTGCCTTTTTTCAAGTATGCTATAGTTTAATATAACTATGCATTTTTTCCATATGTTACACTTTAAATACAACTGTGCATTTTTTATATACCTTGCATTTTTATATACGTTGTAATTTTATATAATTGTGCATTTTTTTCATATTCTATGCACTTTTATATATGCTATACTTTAAAATAACTGTGCATTTTTTTTTCATATTACTATGCCTTTTTTTTCATATATGTTATGCTGTAACATAACTATGCAGTATTCACGTATGTTATACTTTAATACAACTGTGCCTTTTTTCAAGTATGCTATAGTTTAATATAACTATGCATTTTTTCCATATGTTACACTTTAATACAACTGTGCATTAAAAAAATGTAATACTTTAATATAACTGAATTTTTCATATATGTTATACTTTAATATAACTATGTATATTTTATAACTACACATTTTTTTCTTGAAAGTTATGATATAAT
>NC_087211.1:89088722-89091222 GCF_015104395.2 Macrobrachium nipponense | reverse complement strand
AAACACGCCAGCCAGCCTGCCTGCCTCTCTCTCTCTCTCTCTCTCTCTCTCTGCCGGAGTTTCTCGAGCGACGGCTATGTGCCCACTGCCTATTTGGAAAGCTTTTTAAATGTTTGTCTGTCTGTCTGTCTGTCTGTCTGTCTGTCTGCCTTCCGGTTGTAGAATGATTGAGTCTTACCTATTCTTACCCCACCCACCCACCTCTCTCTCTCTCTTCTCTCTCTCTCTCTCTCTCTCTCTGGTGTTACTTCCCTTCATCTGTCCCTCTCTCTCGATCAAGTTATTCGTCCTCTACAAATTCTGTTCTCTCTCTCTCTCTCTCTCTCTCTCTCTCTCTCGTAGGCTAATTGATCTTACCCCCAAGCGTCTCTCTCTCTCTCTCTCTCTCCTCTCTCTCTCTCTCTCTCTCGTGTTTACTTCTCTTTATCTGTCCCTCTCCCTCGATCAGGTTATTCGTCCACTACAAATTCTGTTCTCTCTCTCTCTCTTTCTCTCTCTATCTCTCTCTCAATAAATAAATAAATAAATATATAAATAAATAAATAAATAAATAAAATAAATAAATAACTGTACACATTACTAACACTGCACGCTAAGCTGAATATTCAACCTCAACATATGGCCGCCCACTGACGCAGTGGAACGCATAATTCCATTTGCGTCTCTTATTGTAATATTATTCTAATATTATATCTCGGCTTCATTATAGCTTTCGATTGCGCATTCATTTGTGTGTGTGTATGTGTGCGTGTGTGTTTGTGTGTGTGTATGTGCGTTCTTACAGAGCCTTTGCTTCCTAAGGCCCCGAACAGTGAGACATATATTATCCGGATTCAACTATAATAATAATAAAAAAAAAGTGGTACTTCGACTTTTCTTGAATATATCATCATTTACTGTCAAACAAGGTTATTTTTGGTGTTACCAAGGCAGTTCTATCTTTAGTCTCTCTCTCTCTCTCTCTCATTGAAAGCGACATTCAAAGACACAAACGCTCTAATTCAAAGACACAAACGCTCTATTTTATAGTAAGTGAAATTCACAGACACACAAACGCTCTATTTCAAATTGAATTTCAAAGACGCAAACGCTCTAACTTAAATTTAAATTTAGACGCAACACGCCCTATTTCCAAGTAAAATTCAAAGACACAAACGCCTTAATTCAAAGTGTGATTCAAAGAAACAAACCCTCTATTTTGAAGTGAAATTCAAAGACGCAAACAATCTCATTTAGAGCGAAATTCAAGGACACAGACGCTCTATGTTAAAGCAAAATTCAAAGCCACAAACGCTCTAATTCAAATTCATAAACACAAACACCCTCATTGTAAGTGAAATTCAAAAACACAAACGCTATATTTTAAGGCGAAATTCAAACACGTAAACGCTCTATTTTAAAGCGAAATTCAAACAAACAAACGCTTTATTTTAAAGCCAAATGCAAACACGAAAACGCTCTATTTTAAAGCGAAATTCAAACACGAACGCTCTAATTCAGATTCAAAAGCACAAACGCGCTCATTGTGAGTGAAATTCAAAAACACAAACTCTTTCCTTCAAATTGCAATCCAGAGACACGAACGCTCTGATCCGAATTCAAAGACACAAACGCTCTATTTTGAAGTGAAATTCAAACACAAACGCTCTAAATTCCGATTCAAAAACACAAGCGCCCAAATTGTGAGTGAAATTAAAAAACACAAATTCTCTCCTTCCAATTGAAATTCAGGGACGCGAACGATCTATTTTAGAGTGAAATTCAAAGCCAAAACGCAAGGGAACAAATTATTTCTATAATATTCACCTTAGTGACATCTTACAAAATCAACGCTGACTTCTCTTCTCTAACACTGAATTTCTGGAAAAATTGCCAAATCATATTGGCATTATGATGCCTATGAAGAAAGTCATTCGTGGATGATCCGTGATTGATGAAACTTACTGTCATCAAATCCTGATACCTCAGCTTTAAGTAGGGCCAACATTAAATTCATTATTCAATTATTTCTCTCTCGCATTCTGATACCTTTGAGGGTCTTCGAGTCTTGTCCATGCACATCGTAAAAGGAATCTTATAAAATTTTGTAGTACATCTTAATAATTTATCAAATTAGTGAACAAAACCTTGAATCAGTTGGAAGAAAATCCGGGACTTTATATGACATCCATAGCTTGCAAGACACTATAATCGGGATTAAAAGTTATTCTGTTTGGCAGCAAGCGGATAAAGAGTTCAGAAGATTATGTAAAACTTGGGGGTGCTTGATACATTAATCCCTTATACTTATATAACAGGATAATCATCATCTGTAAACAAGAGAGTATAATATGATTAGGATAATATATATATATATATATATATATATATATATATATTATATATATATATATATATATATATATATATATATATATATATATATATATATATATATATATATATATACATATATACACATACACACCACACACACACACACACACACACACATATATAT
>NC_087211.1:89083722-89086222 GCF_015104395.2 Macrobrachium nipponense | reverse complement strand
CAGAGAAAAAATAGAAGGTGACTGAAAGACAGAGCGGGGAGAAAGAAAAAAAAACCACCCACACACACACACAAAACTATACAAAAGACGAGGGACAGAATTTAAGTAAACAAACAAGTGGTTAGGCTATAAACAACTGAACTGATGAGGACTGGGCATTTAAATTCGGTACATTAGTCTTGATTAAATGCCCAGTCCTCATCAGCTCAGTTGTTTATAGCCTAACCACTTGTTTGTTTACTTAAGTTCTGTCTCTCGTCTTTTGTATAGTTTTGTGTATGTGTGGGTGTTTTTTTCTTTTTTTTTTTTCTTCCCGCTCTGTCCTTCAGTCACCTTCTATTTTTTCTCTGGTAGGTTGTCTCTCCAACCTAGTGTTGTTGTATAGTAATTTTTTACATTTTTAATGTTTTAGTGTCCAATTTTAAATATTATACCGTGTTTTATCACTGACGAATTTTATATGTTTGTATTTTTATCAATTCCCAGCCTTGAAAATACATCGAAGCGATGTGAAACGTCGGCCATAAACTATGTACGCTGAGACATACCTTTACCTCTCAGCCTTGTGAATTATATATAATATATATATAATAATATATATATATAGATATATATATATATATATATATATATATAGATATATAATGCCTTAACTGTTTGAGGTGAACTACATCACTTTTAAACGTTAATGAATATGAAGTAAACAAAATAATTTTCCAAAGCTGGAAAATATACACCGTTTGGTGAGAAAAACTGTTAAAATAAAATGCAAGGCAAAATCATAACCTTTTGTGAAAGGTTATGCGGCAATTATCAGTAAGTTAAACGGAATATATGCAACGGAGTTCTTGCATTTAAAACAAGCTAATATCACATACATGAAAAAGAAATGTCCAGCAATTTTATATAATTCTGCTCCAAGGGTCTCTTCTACAATAAACGATTCTTTTTGATTTTGTAAATTAAACTATACATGAATTGCACAGACTTTTACGTATACACATAAAAACATGAATATAAACATGCATGCATATATACATACATACATACATACATACATACATACATACATACACATACATACATACTTTCTAATACGTATTTACAAATACATACTTTCAAGTACTTTTTATAATAAAATCTCAATATACGTGTATATATATATATATATATATATATATATACATATATATATATATATATATCTAGATAAATCACCTACGAATTACATAAAACGATAATTAGATAATTTGAACTTGAGAAAAATAATTATAATTAGAACCTCAGAAAAATAATTCTAAATAGAACCACGTACAAATAATTATAATTAGAACCTTAGAAAAGTTTTGTAATTAGAACCTCAGAAAAGTAATTATAATTACAACCTCAGAAAAATAATTATAATTAGATTCCAGAAAAATATCTATTTGAATCTCGAAAAAATCAGTATAATTAGAACCTCGGAAAATAATTATAATTAGAACTTTAGAAAGTCATTATAATTAGAACCTCGGAAAATAATTAAATATAATTAGAACGGCAGAAAAATCATTATAATTAGAACCACGGAAAAATAATTATATTAGAACGGCAGAAAAATAATTATGATTAGAACCTCAGAAAATGATTATCAATAAAATCTCAGAAAAATTATTGTAATTAGAACCTCGGAGAAGTAATTATATATAGACCCTCAGAAAAATCATTATAGTTAGAACATGGGAAAAACAATTTCTATTAGAACCTCAGAATAATAATTATAAATATAACCGCAGAAAAAATCATTACTTTTTGAACCTCGGAAAAATAATAATAATTAGAACCTCAGAAAAATAATCATAATTAGAACCTCAGCAAATAATAATAATAATTAAAACCGCAGGAAAATAATCATAATTAGGACATCAGAAAAATATTAATAATGAGAATCTCAGGAAAATAATCATAATTAGACCCTCAGAAAAATAAAATCCGCCAAAAAATCTAATTCAGAAATGAACGCGACGCCACACACACTAAAGCAAATAAATCCCTGCTGAGCGCAAATCCGGGAGAAATGCCCCCGCCCCCGCCAAAAAAAAAAAAAATAATAATAATCCCGACTCGATAGTCATCCCAGCCTGTCTTTCCAGAAATCCCCGCAGCCGACGGAGGGGAATTGAGTCTCAGGCAGCTAGAGATTTTCATTTTATTTATTTTTTGTCACCTGATTTGCAAAAGCTGACAGTTATGGATAATTCGATAGGTTATCAATACATACATATATATATATATATATATATATAATATATATATATATATATATATATATATATATAATATATATATATATATATATATATATATATATATATATATATATATATATATATATATATATATATATATATATATATATATATATATATATATATATATATATATATATATATATATATATATATATATATATATATATAGAGAGAGAGAGAGAGAGGAGAGAGAGAGGAGAGAGAGACGA
>NC_087211.1:89056222-89078722 GCF_015104395.2 Macrobrachium nipponense | reverse complement strand
AAGAGATCAGTTACTAGAAAACATAAACCAACAACTGACTGAATAAATATGTGAAAAACAAAATTATTCTGCTAAAAAAAAATCATAGAACGTTTCATCCGGCGATACTAAAATAAACCAATAACTAACGAAAATAACTTGTTTGTTTGTGTGGTGTTTTTACGTAGCATGGAACCAGTGGTTATTCAGCAATGGGACCAACGGTAAGAGACTTCCGAACAACCTCGTTGAGAGTGAACATCTATCACCAGAAATACACATGCCTCACCCCCTCAATGGAATGCCCGAGAATCGAACTCGCGGCCAGCGAGGTGGCACGCCAACACCATACCGACCACGACACTGAGGCTCATTTTTTTTTTTTTCATTCCATATCTATCTTAAGGCACTAAAACTTGTGAGAATATGAAAAAGCCCAAGAAAACAGAAAAAGGACATATTCCTAAACACCAACAACCACTGACAATAATTCCCAGTTGTTACTAGAACCAAAGCAACAACCAAGCTTTATCTTGAGCCATTGGACTTCATAAAGATGATGAAACAAATGAAAAAGGAAAAGGACATATGATAATCCACCTGCATTCATGATGATAGTGAACATCATTCATGCATATCCATATGTTTTTCAACCTAAATACTGTCTTTGATAGCATAGAAGTCCATTGGAGCAATATCGACGAGAGAGAGAGAGAGAGGAGAGAGAGAGAGAGAGAGAGAGTGAGGGGGGAGGGGAGGGGGGGGGGAATTTTTGGTGTGTTTGTGTGGTTGTATGTGTGCGTGTGTGTTTGTGTTTCGGCCCTAAAAAAGCAGAAAGTTCGCGTGAGCTTAAGAAAGATACGAAGAGAGAAAGCTTCTTACAGTATACATATGCTGTCTTTATCCATTGCGTTCCAACCTTATCCCACCCGCGCCTTTTCTGCGATAAAGTAGGACGAATGTGGAATTTAGGCCGAGGACCTAGCGCTGAGACGTATAAGGTCATTCACCCCTGAGAAAAATAATTGACAGTAAAAAGGTTTGAAAGGTGTGACAGGAAGAAAACCTCAAAGCAGTTGCACTACGAAACAATTGTTGGGCGAGGTGGATAGCAAGATGGAAAAAAGAGAATATGAATGGAGTTACAGTAAAATGAATGAAAAGGGATTGCAGCTAGGGGCCGATGGGACGCTACAAAGAACCTTAAGTAATGCCTGCAGAGCACCGCGTGAGGTGCACTGACGTCAATATCCCCCGTTCGCGGTGCGGCAAAGTAATGCTTCGTTGGTGTCCAAATCGTGACAATGTTTTCGAAATCCACGACTGAACTTTATACTTATATATCCCGGCGGAATTACTTTTGCCAATGGGACTTGTCGCCTGAGTGCGCTTTGCCGAGTCAGCTGATTCGAAAAATAACAATGAAGGTGAAAAAAGAAAGGAAAAGTTCTGCGCCTCAGAATTACTGTAATAAAACGCACCATCCATTTCAAAAGATAAAGAGCTGAGTAATCAGAAGCGCGAATTGCTTGTGGCACAAATATGTCGTCCCTACTTTAAGTTTTCTTTAAAGGAAAACCATTGAGATGGCTACTTGTCTGTCCACAAATCTTGTAAAACTACTGGGGTTAGAGGGCTGCAAATTGCTGTGTTGATCATCCGCCCTGCCAATCATCAAACATACCAAATTGCAACCCTCTAGCCTCGGTATGTTTTATTTTATTAAAGGTTAAAGTTAGCAATGATCATGCATCTTACAACGCTATAGGTGCCAACACATACGCCTTGGCTGAGAGTTTCATACAGCATTATATATATGTACGCTGTAAAGAAAACTAGATTGGGTCAAAGGAATTTCTTTTGAGCTATCCGCATCGACGGTGATATTGTAATATTTCTCCTGTTTCAGCCAAGTTTCGAGTCTCTCTCTCACTCACTATGGTACATCCTGGATGGAGAGACAGAGAGACAGACTTGATACTTTACTAATAGAATTCAATGAATAAAAAATCACCGTCGATGAAGATAACTCAGAATATTGAAAAGATCCATATTCGACACTTTGCCAGAAATGAAAAGAAAAAAAAATCTGTACAGCGCACAATATCGTATGAAACTATCAGCCACGGTCCATGAAACTTTCAGCCACGGCCAGGGTGGTGGCCTGTGTTGTTGGCACCAACAGCAGTGGCAAGTACAAGATTATGTCTAACTTTAACCTTACGTAAAATAGAAACTACTGAGGCTAGAGGGCTGCAATTTTGTATGATTGATGATTGAAGGGTGGATGATCAACATACCAATTTGCAGCCCTCTAGTCGCAGTAGTTTTGAAGATAGGAGGGTTGACAAAAAAAAAATTGCGGACGGACAGACAAATAGCCATGTCAAAAGTTTTCCTTTACAGAAACTAAAGAAAGGGATAATGTGCTCGACGTTTTAGCAGCGTTTTGGAGAAAATATAAATCGGAGTATTCATTTTTGTTTCGCGAGTGAAACGGAAACGCTATCAGTCCTTTTCATTTATGACAGTTATTAAAACAAAAATTTTATTTCATGAGCGGAAATCATGAATACTTCCAGTATGCACAGATGGTAGGGTGGAAACCCTTAAAATATTGTGTTGATAAATGCATAAATAAATAATTTTCTGTCGCTTTATCATGGATTAGATAGTTTCAAATTGCATTTTCATCTGCTTATGTTTAGAACGCACGTAATCACACACTCGTAGAATATAATATATATATATAGATATAATATATATATATATATATATATATATATACACACACACATATATATATATATATATATATATATATATATATATATATATAAACATATATATATATATATCCAATGCAGCACGGAAAAAAAACTACGATAGCACTTGTTCAAGTCCGGTTGTCACTCGCCTTCGTTGTTGGTGGGTTTTTTTTCGTGTTGTGGATTTCCATATATTATATTATATTATATTTTAATATATATATATATATATATATGATATATATATATATATAATATATATATTCACTTATTTAACTAATTACCTACAGAGTTAACTTTTCATTGGCTTGAGTTTTACTTTTCATTGCTTAAGCATATTTTGCAGATGGGATGATCTCTCCATTAAATGCATTTAGGAAAAAAACCTTTGTAATCAATTTCAGATACCAACGCATTCACCTTGGATCCCCCCACTACCCTTCTCTCTCTCTCTCTCTCTCTCTCTCTCTCTCTCTCTCTCTCTCCATACTTACATACAAAATCACTGAAACGACGAACTCAATGTTTCTTTTTCTTATTGGCTTACAAAGAACTCTCGATTCACTTTCAATAATAAAAAAAATAGACAAATAAATAAATAAATGAATGAAATATTTTTGCGATGAGATGATCTCTCCAATAAATGTATTTAGGAAAAAAAACACATTGTAATCAATTTCAGAATACCGACGCATTCACCTTGGTTTCCCCCACCACCCATCACTTTCTCTCTCTCTCTCTCTCTCTCTCTCTCTCTCTCTCTCTCTCTCTCTCTCTCTCTCTCTCTCTCTCCATACATACATACAAAATCACTGAAACGACGAAGCAATTTTTCCCTCTTGGCTACAAGAACTCTCGATTCACATTCAATAATAAAAAAAGTAAACAAATAAATAAATAAATGATGAAATATTCGAGAGGAGACTCTGACTCCGATAGCATTAATTCCACATCGGTGAAATTCCAAACGTAATGGAAAAACTGTGTGAATTGTTTCAAGGAAAAAAATTTTAATAAAAGCCTCCGTGATTCCACCGGAAATATATTCAGCAGTTTGAGGTAGCATTCGAACCATACTGTCTTTTTTTTAAATTCGTGTTGGGCAACAGCTGCTAATCGCCTTAGCTAAGCGTTTTGTTTACTTTAATGACGGAATAATTGTTTTATCTTGAATTTTTCCGAGTGAGATCATGTCTGGGCTGGCTAAAGTAAATAGGTGCTTGAAATATGATTCCTGTTTCATTTAGTATTTAGTTAATTTCCGTTTATAATTCTTTCTTTTAATGATCGCTTGGTAGGGTCTCTCTCTCTCTCTCTCTCTCTCTCCTCTCTCTCTCTCTCTCTCTCTCTCTCTCTTCTCTTCGAGAAGGGAAAATTTTGGTAAGTTCATTAACAATATTGGTGGTGCTAGTCAGGGAGAAATAATTTTTGTATGTCTTAACAATTTATGATTTTCTTAAAATTTGCTAAATATAGTTTTTTTATTAGTTGAACTCAAAGTTCTGGCATATATATATATATATATATATATATATATATATATATATATATATATATATATATATATATATATATATATATATATATATATATATATATATATATATATATATATATATATATATATATATATATATATATATATATATATATATATATATACATATATATATATATATATATATATATATATATATATATATATATATATATATATATATATATATATATATATATATACATATTAGCTGTTTTGTGTGGTTTCCCGTTGTTACTGATGATAGCATGTTATCGTTGGAATTTTTTCAATCTCACTGTTGGAATATTTTTTATGTTATTTCTTATACAATCTCAACCTCCAGCTGCAAAGGAACACCAAGACCTTTGTTCCCTGGAATATCAGAGCAGTTGCTTTCAGCGCGTATTCACAGAACCATAAAAATAACCCTGCGTTCTGATAATATTTCATCACGTCTACGTACCTATATTGCTTGGGACATTTTCTGCCGCGCGAGATGAACTAAAACGTCTCCTGTCCGAAGTGTGTGTATGTGTGTATGTGTGTGTGTGTGTGTGTGTGTGAAGGGGAAATGATTTTGTGTGAGTGAAGACCCAGCTTTGTAGTCTCGTTTTTTATCAGGTTAAATGGGGTCGATTTGCTGAAGCCTTTGAATATCGCAATCAATAATAATAATAATAATAATAATAATAATAATAATAATAATAATAATAATAATAATAATAATTTGTGTAATATAAATACATAATCATATAGAACACTGTATTACTATTCAAACTACAAAAGCGTAATACTGTCAACCTCATCAGTGGATTTTACATAGTTATTCAATAAGTTCCCTATATAACTGTTGATTTATTTTACACGAACTGTTTTTCACGAGACTGGGAACTTCTTAGCAATAATAATAATAATAATAATAATAATAATAATAATAATAATAATAATAATAATAATAATAATAATAATAATAATAATAATAGCTGTTTCTGCCGCATTTGATGTGTGCAGTCTTACGTGAGAGGAAATAAAACTAAAAGGGCGGAAAACCTTGACATGTCCTTAGGAAACTGGATATACCAGGCAAACGCTTTCATGAGAAGATTATTGTGACACAAACAGAGAGGATTTTTACACATTATATGCGGTAGAAACAGCTATGAGTTTTAACGCTGCTGCCCTTAGAGAAAGTCTCTTCCCTAATAATAATAATAATGATAATTTAATTATAATAATAAGCTGCATATCCATGAATACCTATAGCAACGACAATAACGCCTCCTCTCTAATAATAATATTAAAAATAACAATAATAATAATGAACCAGACAAAAACTTCTTTCAGTTTTCTTCTGAAGATTGAAAAAGAAACCCACAAGACTACAGTGTATAACGTGTTTACTCATAAGTATTTACATTTTATTTTACTCCACACTCGAGTACTTTCAGGCCCTATCTGTGGCCCATTTTCAAGATATGTGTTGGTTGTCAACCTGGGTCAAGCCCCAGCAGTCTTCTGGAACTTCATTTCGTTGATCTGTGATGGCTGTTCTGGCTTCCTTGAGAGATGTTAATCACTTCTTGTCGCTCTGATATCCTGAGCTGATGGACAATGGGTAAAATAAAATGTAAATACTTATAAGCAAACACGCTATACACAGTGATTTTGTGGGTTTCTTTTTCAATAATAATAATAATAATAATAATAATAATAATAATAATAATAATAATAATAATAATAATAATAATATAATAAGCTACATATTCATGGAATATTATAAATTTGTCATAACATTCGACAATCAATTTCTATTTTAATACGCATAACAACTTACATAACAATGATAACAATACACAGGAGAAAAAGCACTGAGAGAGAGAGAAAGAGAGAGAGAGAGAGAGAGAGAGAGAGAGAGAGAGAGAGGGCTGCATCCGTTAGTGTCAAATTCCACTGAACACATTTCTACAGAGCAGAGGCTGATGATAGTTGTCTGGATCCAAAAAAGAAAAATCTTAAGAGACTTTCTTTGAAGAAGCATAAAGTCTACGGCTATTTTACGTAGAATTTCATTTATTTAGTTCAAGAATATTATAGAAATAGAAACCCCGACTAAATTCAATTTGTAACTTGTTTACTTCTAAGTTATTTACATTAAGTTTTAACTCCACATCGAGTACTTTCAGGCCCTTCTGTGGCCCATTCTCAAGAGATGTTTGGGATGTTAGCCTGGGTCAAGGCCCAGCAGTCTTCTGGGCCTTGACCCAGGCTAACATCCCAAACATCTCTTGAGAATGGGCCACAGAAGGGCCTGAAAGTACTCGAGTGTGGAGTAAAACTTAATGTAAATATTTAGAAGTAAACAAGTTACAAATTGAATTTGTGGGTTTCTTTTTCAATCGTCAGAAGAAAACTGAAAGAAGTTTTTGTTTGGTTTATTATGATACATGATAATGACATTATTATCACTAATATTAATATTGATGATAAAGGTGGTTCTATTTTTTCGTGTGAATAGTGTGTGTGTGTGTGTGTGCATATACATACACACATATACCTTATATTTATACACACATATATATATACATACATGTATATATGTATGTATGTATGTATGAGGGAGACTGTTACAGGTAACTGGATGGATGATGGCAAGAAAATGTCAATCAATCCAAATCTATCTAAAAAAACATAAACAATTACAAAGTAAAAAAAAAATGGGCTGCAAGACTATATGTACAAACATCTCAAGATTTCGAAACCTCAAAAAAAAAAAAAAAAAAAAAAAAAAAAAAAAAAAAAAAAAACCTGCATTCTGCCTGGCAGTCGTGACTATTTCATCCAATACGAAAACCTCTAATTAATTGCATTCTGACTAACATCACGCAAATTTCTGTCGGCTAAAGAATAATGCAAGAGTACGGGATATTGCGACTGCAATTGAAAAAAAAAAGAGACTGGAGAATTTCCTTTGGCAAAAATACATTTCAATCACCCTGAGGATATCTGGTATTGCTTTCGCAGTCTGCAAATTCTTCTTGTTATTTGTTTTACGAATACCGCCTTCTATTTTCTGAATTATCCTCTACTGAGCATTATTCATTTCATCATATGACAGACGATAAATGTCCGCATAATATTTTCTCGTCCTTCTAATAATTCGTGTAAGATCATGAAGGTTTTAAGAGGGAAAATTCTAATTAAAATCAGGTTCGTCATCGAGCATATCTGGAATTCAAATTCTTGTGTGAAACCAAATATAAAACTGCATTCGTCTTAGGGCAGTTTTGCTTGTTTGTGGAGTGACAGAGAAAATGAAGAAATGACGGTTATTTTACAAAAGAAAGCCTATATGAAATATTTAAAGAGAACTACATATTAACCATTCCTTTTCAAACGCCATGGAAATTCTGATATGGCTGGGATCAGATGAGATAAATCATCAAAGTCATAATCAACAGCCACAACAGAATATATGTCGAACCATTTGTTAAATGGATCTAACATGATTGTAATAGCCCAAATATTCTAACCTATCAAAGTCATCATCAAACAACATAATGCATTCCTAACCGTTTGTTTAAAAAATCTAACATAGTTATTATAGACAGAATGTATGTGTAACCATTTGTTAAAAAAGTCTAACATGGTTATTGGACAAAATTGATGTGCAGCCATTTCTTCTAAATTCTAACATGGTTATTACACAAAATTAATGTGCAGCCATTTTTTTAGAAAGTCTAACATGGTTATTATTGACCAAATTCATGTGTAACCATTTGTTAAAAGTCTAACATGGTTATTAGACAAAACTGATGTGCAACCATTTTTTATAGTTTAATATGGTTAATATAGACCAAATTTATGTTGAACCATTTGTCAAAAATAGTCTAAACACAGTTATTACAGACAAAAAGTATGTGCAACCATTTATTTAAAAGTCTAACATGGTTATAGACGAAAGTTATGTGTTACTATTATT
The DNA here is from genome assembly GCF_015104395.2 of Macrobrachium nipponense. Classification (NCBI taxonomy): domain Eukaryota; kingdom Metazoa; phylum Arthropoda; class Malacostraca; order Decapoda; family Palaemonidae; genus Macrobrachium; species Macrobrachium nipponense. Next base: position 89,070,477 of record NC_087211.1, on the reverse strand, counting down.
TTCAAAAGTCTAACAGGGTTATTACAGACAAAATTTATTTTAAAGTCTAACATGGTTATTATAGACGAAATTTATGTGTAACCATTTATTTTAAAGTCTAACATGGCTTTCATAGACGAAATTTATTAACACGAAAACCCAAAAGAAGAAATATAAAATGTTGAAGATGTCATTTTTCCCTTTTACTTCAATGGGAATACGAGGAATACCGAAATTTGATAAGTTTATCAAGAATAGTTTTTAAATACAATATTATTTTTCCTCGACGCATTTTCCACAAGCCTGTTCAGTTCTCATTATTAGTGAGAGTGTAAGCAGATTATGCGCGAGGAAAATATTTATATATTTTCATTTATTCGTAACATCAACAACTGTTTTTTTTTACTTTAACGCTTATTTGAACACGTGGTATAAACAAATTAATAACTTTTAGAAACCTGTTTACTAAGTCTATTCTTCCACATGAAAGACCAGAAGTTTTTAGATTGTACACCTGGGTGAATTGGAATTACAACCGGAATATAAAATTCAGGCCAAAAAGCCCAGCGCTGGGACCTATGCGGTCATTCAGCTCTGAAAATAATGTTGAAACAGTTGTTTAGGAGAAGGTGGAAAGTCAGATGGAAGAGAATATGAACAGAGGCCCAGTAAAAGGAATGGAAGGGGGTTGCAGGTAGGGGCCGAAGGGAACCAGAGTTAGAGTGTGATTATTCTCCCCACCTTGAGGACGGAGGGGGTGAGGGTAGGGTATAAGGCCCTAATATTTCCAATACGAACGAGATGCAACAAATTATTTATCAATAACCGTCAGTCCCTAGGCTTCATAACAAGGTATTCAAACACTATACTCTGTTTTTTTCCATCTGTCCATCCGCCTGTGGTGTTTGCGTGTGGTAACACTGCGTCCCGGGCTTTAAATAGTTACATTCAACAATGATAATAATATCCTATTTCAAATATTAACAGTGTAATTAGCATACAGTAATTTATCAAAACACTTTTCAGTTGCAAATGTACACCCAGATATCCTTTTAATTACCTAAAACATAACCACATAGCGTAATTATTTAAAGCCCGGGACGCAGTGTTACCATGCGAAAACACCACAGGCGGATGGACAGATGGAAAAAAAAAACAGAGTATAGTCTAATACCTCCTCTTAAATTCTCACAGGTATTCCAATGAAATTTCAAATTTCCTTTCTCTTACGGCCTTAGGGGTCACTCACCCATTTCATTTTCTACTCAATCTTTGTCTAACCCCTCTCGAAAATCACTCCCATTATAAATATCAACAAAGGAAATTTGAGACCTTCTGTAAAGCCGGTGGAAGAAACCCCTTACACATTTCTTCAAGGTTGGGGGGCGGGTGGGGGGGGGGGGTGTGAGAATAATTCTTCTGCTAGACAGCACCATCACCTCACAGCGCCTGATTTTGGGGAAGGGTCAAATTACACAAGTTAGAATATGTATTTCTCCTGTCACTTATATATATATATATATATATATATATATATATATATATATATATATATATATATCTACACCGCCTCCGTTTCAGCTGAGAGAGAGAGAAGCACGAGTCATTCCTTCTCCTGTTCGTCATGATCCTTTTATATATCTTTGAGGACTCGATGCAACCCTACTCATACGTCAAGAGAAAGAAGTTTTCCCTTTCTAAAAATAGGTGATTTCTTCATATCCAGATCTCGTCTCCTATAAATACAAATCCATGATACTTTGTCAGTAAACTTACAACAACTGCAATTCCAACGCTCCTCCTCCTCTTCAATGCCAACATTCCTCCTCTTCAATTCCAACGTTCCTCTACCTAAATTCCGACATTCTTCCTCCTCAATTTCATCATTCCTCATCCTCAATTCCAACATTCCTCCTCCTCCTCCTCCTCAATTCCAACAATCCTCCTCCTCAATTCCAACGTTCCTCCTCCTCCTCAATTCCAACGTTCCTCCTCCTCCTCAATTCCCACATTCCTTCTCCTCAATTCCAACGTTCCTCCTTCTCAATTCCAACAATCCCTCTCGTCCTCAATTCCAACAATCCTCCTCCTCCTCAATTCCAACGTTCCTACTTCTCAATTCCAACAATCCTTCTCGTCCTCAATTCCAACGTTCCTACTTCTCAATTCCAACAATCCTTCTCCTCAATTCCAACATTCATCTTCCTCAATTCCACAGCTTACGCTGGCTGTGCTATAGTTTTCTCTCAATGTAACAGAGTAGAACAGAATACAGAGTTCAGGCCAAAGGCCATGCGCTGGGATCTAAGAGGTCACTCATCGCCGAAAGGGAAACTGGCAGTAAAAAGGCCTGAAAGGTGTAATAACAGGAGGAAAACTTGGCAGTTGCAGTATGAGGATGGAAACGAACACGGAAGAAATAGAATACGAACAGAGGTACATTTAAAAGAATGAAAGGGGTTGTAGCCAGGGGCCGAAGGGACGCTGCAAAGAACCTTCAGTTAATGCCTACAGCGCACCTCCTGAGGTGCACTGACGGCACTGGCCCCCTACGGAGTCTCTCAACGTCAAGACCACTCCGACAGGCTCTCATTTTTTCAGTCGGGTCTTCTCTTAGAGATCCTATCGGCCCTGATCCTCCATCTGGGACTTCTTTGATCCTATGCCTTTTGCCAATACCGATTCTTTTGCGGCTAAACCATAATCCTCCTCCATCCTTTGATAGTTTACGTTCCTGAATTCATTTTTCGTCTGAACACCTCAGTATCTTTGCATGGAAATAAATGTAGTGTATTTGCAGGTTTATTAGGGATATACACTGTATACATACGTTTCTGGTTCTTTTCCTCAAGATGAAACGGTGAACTGTTCCACCGTTAGGTCGCCCAATAAATTTTATACAGGCTTGAGGGCATGATTTGTTGTAAACGAAAATTGAAATGGAGTTAGCAAAAACAGGTTCTTGTATAACTAAAAACATTAGCTAGAAAATTTATATACTATATATATATATATATATTATATATATATATATATATATATATATATATATATATCCATATAATTATATATGTATTTTATATACATACATAAACACACTTATGTATACAATATATATATGTATATACACACACACACACACACACACACAATATATATATATATATATATATATACGTATATATACATATATATATATATGTATATATATATGTACATATATTTTATATATATAAATATATAAATATATATATATATATATATATATATGTATGTATATATATAATATATATATATATATATATATATATATATATATATATATATATATATATATATATATATAGTTTCAGCTTTTATTTTCCCCTGTGGACTACAACCATCATATGTGTATATATATATATATATATATATATATATATATATATACATATATATATATATATATATATATATATATATATATATATATATATATCTATATATATATAAATAAGTATAACTGGATCACGAAAGTTTGGAACGAGATAAATCCATAAATAAAGTATAAGCCACGAAGGAAAAATAAAGAACGGAGTTTCTGCAAGACCTTTCAACTCGACGTCCTTTTACTCAGCAGACAAACAGTTTGTCAGCTGAGTAAAGGACGTCGAGTCGAAAGATCTTGCAGACACTCCGTTGTTATTTTTCCTTCGTAGCTTATACCTTTATATATATATATATATATATATATATATATATATATATATATATGACTGGTAAAAAGGTTTTTACAACAGAATTCCATCTAATAAAAGGATCCATAAACAAAAAAAAACGCCAAATAAAATTAAGAAAAGTAACGCCCTATATTTCAGAGACTGCTGGTCTCTCTCCTTCAGGTAGGTAATGGAATGAGAAAAGCTACAGAAAAACGGCCGCTTTTTATACGAAGAGATCCATCCACAGGTAGCGCTTTACTATGTCACCTCCGCTGATAATTTTCTTTCCTTAAATCTTCTTCAGCGTAGGTTGATGGAAGATTTTATATATATATATATATATATATATATATATATATATATATATATATAAATCTTCCAAAAAAAAAAAAAAAAAAAAAAAAAAAAAAAAAGAAAAAAACATCAACCTCTCTCTCTCTCTCTCTCTCATCATTCGGATTCGCAGAACTGTATTTCCTTTGATCTGCGAATTCTGAATAAAAAGCAAACCGAGTTCTATTTGCCATAAAGGGTAGTGATATTGTTTCCGCTCATTTTCCTCAGAATGGAGGAGTAAAATTCAGTGTGTCTCGCGAATAGGTCAAAGAATGTAGATATAGATATCTATGATAGAATAGATATATATATATATAATATATCTAAGATAGATATAGATATATATATATGTATATATATATATATATATATATATATATATTATATAGTAGATATATATATATATATATATATATATCATATGTCTATAGTATACTAGATATATAATTATTATATAATATATCATATTATATTATAATATAACAGATCTATATTAGATATTAAGATATATATATTATATATATATATATATATCATAGATTACTATAATATATATACTTATATATTTACATATATATAATTAGATCGAAGAGACTATATATATATAGATAATATAATAGATATATAGATATAGATATATAGAATATAAATATATATATATATATATATATATATATTAGAGAGATATTAGATTATATATATATAATATATAATTATATATATAGAGATCAATTATATAGATATAGATAGAACTATATATAGGGAATAGATAGAGATAAGATATAGATAATATATATATATTATATATACATATATAGAATACCAATTATTAATACCACCGCCTCTATATATATATATATAGATACATCCGATATATCATATATAGCTATCTATATATATATATATATCATATATCTCGATAGTATTTAGATATATATATATATATATCCTATATATATATATATATATATAAATATAAGTATATTTATATATATATATATATATTATATATTATAATATATATATAGATATACTTTGACCTATTCGCGAGACACACTGAATTTTACTCCTCCATTCTGAGGAAAATGAGCGGAAACAATATCACTACCCTTTATGGCAAATAGAACTCGGTTGCTTTTAATTCAGAATTCGCAGATCAAAGGAAATACAGTTCTGCGAATCCCGAATGAGAGAGAGAGAGAGAGAGAGAGAGAGAGAGAGAGAGAGAGAGAGAGAGAGTTCACGTTTTGAAGAGTGGGAAACAATGCATGTCATGCTAATTGATCAGTAAATATTTCTTTATTTAAAATGTTATCTCGACTTTCTCACTGGCGTATTGGTCTCGTGCATTTTAGTTCGGCCTCAAAAGGATTCCAGACAAAACTGCGGTCCAGATGCAACGACACATTTAATGATAAATGCTTTATTTATAAAAAAAAAAAAATAAATAAAAAAATGAATAAAAACTTTCCCGTTTGGCTAAAGCATAGTTCCTCTTTGTTTCAAAATAACTTCAACTCTATTAAATTCCAACGTCAAATGGAGCATGCGCGGTTGAGACTGATCAAAGGATTGCCAAATGATTAGCAAACGTTTTTTTTCGCTGAGAAACGCAATAACTAAAATGGAAAGAGAAAGTAACAGAGTAGAATATAGAATTTAGGCGAAAGGCCGTGCACTGGGACCTTTACGGAGACTTACAACAAGGTTTGAAAGGTGTAACAGAAGGAAAACCTCAAAGCAGTTACACTATAGAACAATTGCTACGAAAGTAGAAAATCAGATGGAAGAAAGCGAACATCAACGGAGGTACAGTAACAAGAATGAAAGAGGTTGCAGTTAGGGGCCCGAAGGGACGCTGCAAAGGTCTTTAAGTAATGCCTACAGTGCACCAAGTGAGGTGCACTGACGGCACTAACCCCCTACAGTAGGAGGGGTGGGGCGGGAAGAGATAAGGCCATTACTTGTAGATAAACATTATCGAACACAAACGTTGGTTGGTGTCCTTCACTGGACTCATAAAACGTTTGTTGTGTAATTGATGAAAAGGGGAAAACAATTGACATAAAAAAAGAAAAAAAAAATAGTTTCTCTTTGATTGTACCATACTTAGCATTTCTTTGAAGTCAATTAGGTGTATCCCGGTACAAGCTACTTTGTAAGAGCTCATATTCCCTTTTGCCTTTAGAAATGAAAAGATTTTCAACCTGTATGAAAGTTAAGTAAATTAACCTCGAAAGGAATCAACAGAGGTGTACAGAAAAGTACCACACCTCTGTTGATTCCTTGAACACCCCGCTATGGGAATTTCCCCCTTTTCTGATCTACAAAACACACACTCATTTTCTCGACGGGGAAAAGTCGTTATTCGTCTCTTTTGTATGTTTGTTTGTATGGTGTTTTTATGTCGCGTGGAACCAGTGGTCATTCAGATACGGGACCAACGGCTTTACGCGACTTCCGAACCACGTCGAGAGTGAACTTCTATCACCTCTCTCTACACGTGTGGTTATGAAAAGTATACCCCCACTTCTCACTTTGAAAGCTATTCGATGGGCCTCCATTTCTGATGTAAACAGGGAAATAATGATCATTAGTAATTAATGAACAGTAATAATTAATAAAGGAAAAAATGCCGGTTAAAAAAAATCGTATCGGGCACTTATTACGGATGTGGAAAACTCGCCTATATATTTAGAACTTCAGTAACCCTTTGATTTCATATTTGACTTTCCATTAAAAAAAATAAAAGATACGTTCCGGATAGGTCACTCAATTCCCGAAAATATATGGGAGTTAAAAGTATACCGCCACAAAGTCCCTTATCAACCCTTTTGATATATTTTCCTTTGTGCCCCCGCCCAACCTCCCCCCCCCAAAAAAAAAAAAAAAATACGCACACATACTCTTTAATATTTTTGGATACGTCAATATTGTCTGGAAAATATACGGGACTGATAGCATAAGCCCGCTAAACCCTTTATCAACCTATTTATGTATTTTCCTATGTAATTAAAGGTAAAAATAGAAAAATAAACCCCGGACAATTAAGTGGACCTAATTCCTCTTCCAAACCTTTCGACGTATAATGTAATTGCAGAGAAAAAAATTGGGCGCAACCGAGTTTTCTGTACGACGTATAATGCTGTATGAAACTCTCAGCCACGAACCATGAAACTCCCAGCCGGCCGTGGTGATGGCCTGTTGTTGTTGCGATGCCAGACGCACGATCATGGCTAACTATGACCTTGAATAAAATAAAATAAAACTACTGAAGCTAGAGAGCTGCAATTTGATATGTTTGATGGTTGGAGAGTGGGTGATCAACATACCAATTTGCAGCCCTCTAGCCACAGTAGTTTCTAAGATCTGACGGCAGACAGAAAGAGTGAGGACGGACAGACAATAGCTTTCGTTCACACACACACACACACACACACAAAACAATGTAGACAGGAAATATGTTATTAACTGTATGTAAGAAGGAACAATATGGGAGAAAATACAAATATAAACCAGGAAAAACTTCATTATAAAGATAACAGAAATACTATGCAATGTAGAATAACAAGGGTAGATAGGGAATCAGTTCTTGAATTGTACGTACAAAAAAAAAAAAATAAACAAAATAAAATAATAAGAGAAAATGTCAAGATAAAACTCAGGGGCAAATATCTGAGGGTTTGGTGCCTTAGGAAAGTTCTGAAGCAAAACCACAAAAATATATATAGTTAAAAATATTACATTAAACAGTTATGGCAGTAGTACTAAGTACAACTTCTCGTAAACTTCACGACTGTGAGATAGCTTATTCAGGGTAAGGACCTTTCGGCTACTTAGCCCCCCCCCCCCCCCCCTCCCAAAATAAAAAAATAGTAATAATAATACAACAAATAAAAAAATTCTTTTATAGTAAAACTTTCCAAACGCACGAATAAAGAAAATGAAATACGTTATTCTCAGTAATGACTTCTAAGCTTCTCTTCTTGGATTACAATATATATATATATTAATATATATATATATATATATATATATTATAATATTATATATATATATATATAATATATATATACATATATATATGATAATAGAAAATTTAATATTATATAATTTTTTCAAAATCCCCTCAGATGTTAAAAAGACGATAGTAATGGTGGGACGGACCTATAGGTTCTGAGCACGTATCGATCATTTAATGAAATCTCATAATATTCTTCACCAAAATGTGATGACAACATTACTATTTGGCGCAGAATAATGTGGAATTTTCAAGATCAGATTCGTATGAATAACACGTAACAAACCAGTAGGCTAGCCTAATAGAGAATACGTTCACATAACCTTTCCATTTCCTGACAATCTTAGGTCTAAAAGATACATCAACTGCCAAGCTGTTATCAATTTCTGAAAATGAACACACACAACACACACACAATATATATATATATATATATATATATATATATATATATATATATATATATATATATATTATATACTAATACATATTCATATATATATATATATATATATATATATATATATATATATATATATATATATATGAATATACAATTATATGGGTAATGTGAATAATAAAATATATAATTTATCATTCATTTTATTATCATATATACAATATATACGTGTATGTATTACACCTATGAATATCTGACATGATTCCGAAAGTGCAAAACAGGAACTGCCACCATCATCTCACCTCAGTTTTCTACAAAAAAAAAAAAAAAAAAAAAAAAAAAAAAATTGCCTCCCTTAAACATAAAAAGCCCCTTACGAGCAACACAGGAAAAACGAGATCACATGCGGTGCTTCTGAAAGCATCGTTTTCGTGAAAGCAAGCCATCGCTGCTTCCATTGTGCATTTAATGTCGGGAGTATCCTGGGATGCTGGTTGGGAGAGGGGGAGATGGCGGTGGGAGGTAGGAGGGGGGGGAGTTCATGGGTCAGGGACGGGGAAGGGTTTGGTGCCGGGAGGAGCTCAGCTGAGAGCTAAAAGGGCTTGAGAGGAAAGCGTTCAATGCAACCCTTTATAATTGGCGTCTTTCTGTGTTCGTGTGGTTGTGTATATGTGTTTGTGTGTTACTTGTTCTTAGAGAGAATAGTTTTTTGTCTGCATCTATCTATTTCGTTTTCTAGAAAAAAAAAACATCTACGGGATTTATAAGGGTATTTTTAACGTACTTCTTCGGGTACACCTACTGATATAAAACCATTATTATTTTATACACAAGAAACTATTCCGAAAAGGCTTTTATACTGGTCTAACTAGTTCCTCTTCCTTTGCCTAAAAGAGGGTCTTCTACCAAAATGTTGTTGTTGATTATTATTATTATTATTATTATTATTATTATTATATTATTATTATATTATTAATTTTTCTTTTTTTTTTTTTTTTTTTTTTTTGCTCATCACAGTCCTCCAATTCGACTGGGTGGTATTTATAGTGTGGGTTCCGGGCGTTGCATACTGCCTCCTAGGAGTCCATCACTTTTCTTACTATGTGTGCCGTTTCTTTTAGGATCACACTCTTCTGCATGAGTCCTGGAGCTACTTCAGCCTCTAGTTTTTCTAGATTCCTTTTCAGGGATCTTGGGATCGTGGCCTAGTGCTCCTATGATTATGGGTACGATTTCCACTTGCATATCCCATATCCTTCTTATTTCTATTTTCAGATCTTGATACTTATCCTTATCCTCCCTCTCTTTCTCTTCAACTCTGGTGTCCCATGGTATTGCGACATCAATGAGTGATATTATTATTATTAGGATAGTATTATTATTATTATTATTATTATTATTATTATTATTATTATTATTATTATTATTATTATACAGGAGATGAAACTTATTCATATGGTACAAGCACACGGGGACCATTGACTTGAAATTCAACTTTCCAAATAATATAATGTTCATGAGAACGAATTAAGACGAGGTGAAGGGAAATGCAGAAAGATGTGACGCCACTTATTATATAAATAAATAGCTGAAAACAGAGATAAAAAATGTATCAAAATGGAAGGAGAATAGTATTGAACAAACAGATAATAATGTATCAAAATGCAAAGAGAATAGTGTTAGGGAAATAATGTATTGAACAAAGAGATAAAAATGTATCAAAATCGAAAGGTGAATAGTAATAGGATAGTAATTTACTGCACATTTGCTTGAACTTCCGAAGAAGTTCCAAATGCACGACTTCCTCTGGGAGGCTGTTCCAGTCCAACGCTTTGAGGAATAAAGGATTCCTGGAACTGAGAAGTTCGACGGAGAAACGGCAAACAAACACTCCCACTCCTTCATCACTTTTCTAAAAGGCAGGGTTAATGGTTTTTTTTATATTCTTTTTAAATAAAAAACTTTAAAAAACCAGTGATTTATTTAATTTTTTTTATTTATTTGATTTTTTATTTACATTTTTGTATTTGTTGGATGCTTTTCAACCCTTTTTTTCCTCCAAGTGTGTTTTATGACAGAATTACTATTGATTTATCTTTTAGTTTTCCAGTTCTGGCCTAAAGTATGTACTTGCCACTTTTTTTATATCAAAATAAATAGATGCAACACAGTTATGCTAAAGTTTTCAGTAACCTGCAATCCTTATTTTTCAATTTGTTTGCTATCAAATTAAAAAAAATAGAAATTTTTTTCTAATGAAAAATCAATTATTTAATCACTTGATTAAATCAGTTTTTATTTAATCATTGCCAACCCTGATAAAATGGCAAAAAAGAAACATACAAGCAGGGGAAATTGCAAATCTTCCAATCCCTTGATGTTATTGCAAAGGAAGACAGTGCTCAGTTCAGTCTTCAGGATGTCGTGCAACTGTAACTTCGGAAGCGAAAATGCAACGCATTACTAATCTAGTACTATTCTCCTTCGTATTTTAATACATTTCTATCTGTTTATCTATTTATCAATTTTTTTCGTTTAAATAAGTGTTATCTCTTCTTACTGTATTGCACTTCACTTAATCTTACGTCTTCCTAAAGAATATACCATATTCTTTGGAGGATTGAATTTCAAGTCAATGGTCCCTGTGGGCATATTCGATCTGAAAATTAAATTTTTATTAACTGGAATAAATAAATAATAATAATAATAAATAATAATAATAATAATAATAATAATAATAATATAATTAATAATAATTAATAGTAATAATAACAATAATAATAATAAGAATAATAATAATAATAATAATAATAATAATAATAATAATAATAATAATAATAATAATAATAGAGGATACAAACACCATCCCCCACCAACAGAAAGGCTGCAGAAGGAAGTGCAGGGGCACAAAAGACCAGCTCCTGATAGACAAAATGGTAATGAAGAACAGTAGGAGAAGGAAAACCAACCTAAGCATGGCACGGATAGACTACAAGAAAGCCTTTGACATGATACCACACACATGGCTAATAGAATGCCTGAAAATATATGGGGCAAAGGAAAACACCATCAGCTTCCTCAAAAATACAATGCGCAACTGGACTACAATACTTACAAGCTCTGGAATAAGACTAGCAGAGGTTAATATCAGGAGAGGGATCTTCCATGGCGACTCACTGTCCCCACAACTCTTCGTAGTAGCAATGATTCCCATGACAAAAGTACTGCAGGAGATGGATGCTGGGCACCAACTCAAGAAAGGAGGCAACAGAATAAACCATCTGATGTTCATGGACGACATCAAGCTGTATGGTAAGAGCATCAAGGAAATAGATACCCTAATCCAGACTGTAAGGATTGTATCTGGGGACATCAGGATGGAGTTTGGAATAGAAAAATGCGCCTTAGTCAACATACAAAAGGGCAAAGTAACGAGAACTGAAGGGATAAAGCTACCAGATGGGAGCAATCAAACACATATATGAGACAGGATACAAATACCTGGGAATAATGGAAGGAGGGGATATAAAACACCAAGAGATGAAGGACACGATCAGGAAAGAATATATGCAGAGACTCAAGGCGATACTCAAGTCAAAACTCAACGCCGGAAATATGATAAAAGCCATAAACACATGGGCAGTGCCAGTAATCAGATACAGCGCAGGAATAGTGGAATGGACGAAGGCACAACTCCGCAGCATAGACCAGAAAACCAGGAAACATATGACAATACACAAAGCACTACACCCAAGAGCAAATACGGACAGACTATACATAACACGAAAAGAAGGAGGGAGAGGACTACTAAGTATAGACTGCGTCAACATCGAGAACAGAGCACTGGGGCAATATCTGAAAACCAGTGAAGACGAGCGGCTCAAGAGTGCATGGGAAGAAGGACTGATAAAAGTAGACGAAGACCCAGAAATATACAGAGACAGGAGAATGACCGACAGAACAGAGGAATGGCACAACAAACTAATGCACGGACAATACATGAGACAGACTAAAGAACTGGCCAGCGATGACACATGGCAATGGTTACAGAGGGGAGAGCTCTTTAAAGAAGGAAACTGAAGGGATGATAACAGCGGCACAAGATCAGGCCCTAAGAACCAGATATATCCAAAGAACGATAGATGGAAATAACATCTCTCCCATATGTAGGAAGTGCAATACGAAAAATGAGACTATAAACCACATAGCAAGCGAATGTCCAGCACTTGCACAGAACCAGTACAAAAAGAGGCATGATTCAGTAGCAAAAGCCCTTCACTGGAGCCTGTGCAAGAAACATCAGCTACCTTGCAGTAATAAGGGGTGAGAGCACCAACCTGAAGGAGTGATAGAAAACGATCAGGCAAAGATCCTCTGGGACTATGGTATCAGAACAGATAGGGTGATACGTGCAAATAGACCAGACGTGACGTTGATTGACAAAATCAAGAAGAAAGTATCACTCATTGATGTCGCAATACCATGGGACACTAGAGTTGAAGAGAAAGAAAGGGAAAAAATGGATAAGTATCAAGACCTGAAAATAGAAATAAGAAGGATATGGGATATGCCAGTGGAAATTGTACCCATAATCATAGGAACACTAGGCATGATCCCAAGATCCCTGAAAAAGAATCTGGAAAAACTAGAGGCTGAAGTAGCTCCAGGACTCATGCAAAAGAGTGTGATCCTAGAAACGGCGCACATAGTAAGAAAAGTGATGGACTCCTAAGGAGGCAGGATGCAACCCGGAACCCTACACTATAGATGCCACCCAGTCGAATTGGAGGACTGTGATAAAGCCAAAAAAAAAAAAAAAAAATAATAATAATAATAAAGTATCTAGCGTTGAAAAGTATGCTGAAAAGGCTCCTATATTTCCCTCAATAATTCTTGATCACCTTCAGAGAAGAACAATGAAGGAGCCTGAAGGAGAAATTGCAAATCCTCCCATTCCCTGGTGTTACGGCAAACGAAAACTAACCCCCAGTCAAGTCCTCTGTATCCAGCAAGTTCTACGAATACTGGAAATATGGAAACGCCTATAAACATCAGTTTATGGGCCTATATTAATCGAGCCCTCGCACGCAGTTGCTGTAAGAGCTTAGTCTGCACGGGATTAGGCCATAACTTTCCTCTACTAACCAGCAACGGCCAATATGACCAAAGGACGGAAAGGTTAGGGAGGAAATGAAGTTTAATTCTATAAATGAAAGTTTAATTAAAAGAAAAATTGATAATAACTCACCATTTACTAACTAGTGAACTACAGCAATGAACACTAACTCGAGAGAGAAGAGAGAGAGAGAGAGAGAGAGAGAGAGAAGAGAGAAGAGAAAGATTCAGGGAGAGAAAGAGAGCAAAAGAGAGGAAAAAAAGAGATTCAGGGCTGAGAGGAAAGAAGGACGGAAAGGAGAAATAGTAGAGAAGCGGAGGAGAGAAAGTGAGGAGAAAGATTCAGAGATAGAGAGAGAGAGAGACGAGAGGGAGAGAAGAGAGAGGTCTGATCGAACGACAGGAGAGAGATTCGACCGAAGGACGAAGAGATTGAGATTCAGAGGAGGGAAGAGATGAGAAGAGACCGTATCACGGCATCGATAAACGGCATGTAAATGCCAGTGAACATAATAAGGTTACAAAAAAAAGTGGATGTAATCAAATCTGATACAGATCATATTGTACTTGCAGAGACAAGATTGATGTACAAATACGTTGAGCTGTGAAACGTCCATAAAAAATATATCTGCATGAAACAGTATCTAATGAATATTCACCTGGATTTGTTACTGTTTAGTAAAGTGGTATCAAATCGGTAGTA
>NC_087211.1:89041222-89051222 GCF_015104395.2 Macrobrachium nipponense | reverse complement strand
AATGACAAACAGAGCAGAGGACTGGCACAACAAACCAGTGCACGGACAATACATGAGACAGACTAAAGAACTAGCCAGCGATGACACATGGCAATGGCTACAGAGAGGAGAGCTCAAGAAGGAAACTGAAGGAATGATAACATCGGCACAAGATCAGGCCCAGATATGTTCAAAGAACGATAGATGGAAATGACATCTCTCCCATATGTAGGAAGTGCAATACGAAAAATGAAACCATAGCAAGCGAATGTCCGGCACTTGCACAGAACCAGTACAAAAAGAGGCATGATTCAGTGGCAAAAGCCCTCCACTGGAGCCTGTGCAAGGAACATCATCTACCTTGCAGTAATAAGTGGTGAGAGCACCAACCTGAAGGGGTGATAGAAAACGATCAGAGATCAGACAGAGATCCTCTGGGACTATGGTATCAGAACGGATAGGGTGATACGTGCAAATAGACCAGACGTGACATTGATTGACAAAATCAAGAAGAAAGTATCACTAATTGATGTCGCAATACCATGGGACACCAGAGTTGAAGAGAAAGAGAGAGAAAAAATGGATCAGTATCAAGACCTGAAAATAGAAATTAGAAGGATATGGGATATGCCATTGGAAATTGTACCCGTAATCATAGGAACACTAGGCACGATCCCAAGAGCCCTGAAAAGGAATCTAGAAAAACTAGAGGCTGAAGTTGCTCCAAGATTCATGCAGAAGAGTGTGATCCTAGAAACGCCGCACATAGTAAGAAAAGTGATGGACTCCTAAGAAGGCAGGATGCAACCCGGAACCCCACACTATAAATGCCACCTAGTCGAATTGGAGGACTGTGATAAACCCCCCCCCCCAACCCCCCCCCCACCCCCCAAAAAAAAACAAAAATAATAATAATAATGTCTGATTATATTACTACTAAAGAGACAAATCCCCTACGTTGTTGAGCAACATTATGGTAAAATTCTTAATTAACAACAACAACAACAACAACAACAACAACAACAACAACAACAACAATAATAATAATAATAATAATAATATAATAATAATGTCAAATATTACTAGAATAACAAACCCATCGCCCGATATAATTTCATGTGAAATAAATCTCCCATTCGTAATAATTAATAATAATAATTAATAATAATAATAATAATAATAATAATAATAATAATAATAATAATAATAACATTCCTGCTTATAATTTCACTACTGTTACAACAACCAAACCTCCCTACATCCCTTTGCTCTTCATCAAATTCTCGACTCCTCTCTACAATTTTCACTCTCTTATCTCTCTTTTGTTACAGTTTTTTTTTTTTTTTTTTTTTTTGTCCAGGAAAGAAGCGGAATTAGTTTGCCGTCCCAACGGCGTTTGCATTTGGCCGTAGCCTCAAACTTCTACATTTTTCACTGTATAATCTTCATGTTATGACGCTCTCTCTCTCTCTCTCTCTCTCTCTCTCTCTCCTCTCTCTCTCTCTCTCTCTCTCTCTCTCTGTCCCCTAATCCATGTATTTCTTTATATCTATGCATTCTCTTTTCCCTAATTTTCAAAGTTGGTTCTAAAGGAAAAGAGATGCCAATTTTGATGATAATAATAATAATAATAATAATAATATAATAATAATAATAATAATAATAATACTTTATTAAACGTAATGGCTACTTCAGCAGCGTTATGAATGTAGAGATTCTTCTCTATTTTCCGAATAGCGGCTTTTTCTGTGCTGCTTAAATTGTAATAGTAATAATAATAACAATAATAATAATAATAATAATAATAATAATAATAATAATAATAATAAATGATTGTAATACTAGTTAACGAATATAATGAAAATAACCTCAGTTTTGGCCTGCCATAAACAATAGAATACCTAAATACTATTATATCATATAATGCTACTCTTGTTTAAGCATACAATTGACCTATCAAAAGGCATTTCAAGTTTCCTAACTATATTCTATAACATCCATTTGCGTACACGTCTATCCAGCATTATAGCCTCGCCCTTTTGTGTCGTACAAAAGGTCAGTTTACCATAACGAGAGAGAGGAGAGAGAGAGAGAGAGAGAGAGAGAGAGAGAGAGAGAGAGAAAATCAGTTTACTTCCAGAGAGATAGAGAGAGAGAGGTCAGTTTACTGCAACAAGAGAGAGAGAGAGAGAAGGGCTTGCTTCCCCTCAGATTCCCTTAGGTAGAAAGAGCGGGGGTGGGAGGGGGGAGAGGGGGGGGAGGGGGACAGGGAAATCCTCTTAATTTCGACCTCCCGAGAGCTTTCCCCTCTTTGAATACGTGCTTGCTTTAGGTCTTTGCTGGCTGGCTGGCCAATCGACTGTCCTCTCTCTCTCTCTCTCTCTCTCTCTCTCTCTCTCTCTCTCTCTCTCCTCCGCCTCCGCCTTCTGAAGCCATTGTTGGCTGGTTCTACGGAGGAATAAAAAGCTATTTCTGCGCGAATTGTCAGGTAAATAGGGAAGAGGTCGGATTATGTCACTCGACCTGCCTTTAGAAGCCTTTGACAGGTCAGGGTACGGGTCACAGACCCCTTGGGTACGCTTCAGGAACGCGCAACGTTTAACGCAAACTGGAATCGTTGTATCATTTCCCATTCCCGATGATGTAATACTCTATACAAATTATTCTGTCGGCATAGGAATGGAATGGAATGGAATGGAATGGAATATAAAATCTAGTTGATAGGAATGGGATGGAATGGAATATAAAATCTAGGTCATAGGAATGGTATGGAATATAAAATCTGGGTTATAGGAATGGAATGGAATATAAAATCTGGGCCATAGAAATGGAATGGAATACAAAATCTGGGTCATAGGATTGGAACGGAATGCAATATACAATCTAGGTCGTAGGAAAATGGAATGGAACGTAAAATCTAGGTCACATGAATAGAACGGAGACAACATCTAGGTCGCAGGAATGAAATGGAATGGAATATAGTCTGGAAATGCTCTTCACAGACCAAACTCTTACTTCCAAATTTAATTCCCTCCAACCTCTCCCGTATTGTTACATACGCCACTCTTCACGATACTACACATCAGTGAGAATTGCTAAATAGACACTTTATAACCCTTCCAGTATTTTCACAAGCGCCAACAATATTACAGATCAGTGAGAATCAGTAAAGACAGTGTTGATACTTTGATACTTCGCATAGCCACTTGATGAAAAATGTGCTAAGTCTTACTAAATAGGCTCTAGTTTGTACCAAAAAGTTCTTGTTTTCTAGTCAGAAATTTCAGTCTTACAAAAAAAAAATAAAAAAAAAAAAAAAAAAAAAAAAAAAAAAAAAAAAAAAAAAAAAAAATAAAAAAAAAGAGAGAGAGGAGAGAGAGAGAGAGAGAGAGAGAGGGAGGGGGGGGGGGGGGGGGGGAATTTGCTGTCTTTTTCCTTCTGTTTCCCCCTGAATCTTTTAACCTATCGGCCTTAGAAAGGCGAGAGTGTCATTACATACTAAATCCATCAAAGTATATTGTAACTGAGATCCATTAAAGAATATTCTTTATTTGAATATTATAATAATAATAATATCCTTTATTTCAGCTCAGGGCCATATAGGTGGAATATACAAAATACAGACAGTAACATACACAATCTAGATACATGAGACAACATGATAAAAAAATTAATATTCAGCACTTATCCACAAAAAAGCTGAGGTAGCATAATAGTAGTAATCATAATACTGGTAATAACAGTAATAATATTGGTTAGAAAAAAATGCATTGAGAGCTATAACAGTTAGTGCACAGATTATATAACTTAAACTAGAGACCTTAGGAGGTTACAGTAGTCAGGTCCAGAGGGCTAAATACGAAAATTGCATGTAAAAAAACTTTAACTTGATAGTAATCATAGTAATAATGAAAAAGTAAAATATCAGCAATAAATATAATAATGACAAAATCTGCAGATGACTTCTTGCCAATACAGAGATTAAGTCCTTTAGGGGACAAAGGCCTCATTTTCCCATCTTTCCCACAATTTAGATCTTCTTGCTTCACTCCTTAGGATGCTTTGTATGAGCGAGTTGCTGGTGTTTCTCACTCGGATTACCAGACTGGACATTGTTCGCCTTACAATGATTTTTAAATTGTCCAGGTGGTTTTCTATGAACATCTGAGTGGTAGCGGGGAGTGTTTGTGAGGCATCTCAGAATGCCATTGTGCACAACGGTGATACGTCTCATGGTCTCTCTTGTATAGTTCGTCCAAAGGGAACACCCATAGATACTGTAGCAGTACGAGAGGAAGAGCAGCAGTTTTACGTCTCGGTGACAGAAGGCAAACCTCCTTGCAATCATGTGGCCAGTTGCACACAGTTTACGACGCCTCTGTTCAATGTCTGCCGTATCTTTTAGGTCGTCGGTGATAATGTGACCCAAATACGGAAATTCGTGCACAAATTCCAGCCGATGGTTTCCGAGGAAAATTTGTGGTTCTGCAGTATGCTTAAGCGATCTCGGGAGCAGCGACATGCACTGGGTCTTGGTTTCGTTGTAGATTATACCAAATTCCTCTGCATATTGTCGGCAAATGTCGATGAGTCGTTGGAGACCTTGCACTGATGGGGAAATCAGAAGCATATCGTCGGCGTAACAGAGGTTGTTTATAGTTGTTTCATTGACAGTGCATCCGATTGGGAGTGAGTTCAGTTTGACATTCAAGGCATCTGTGTACGTATTAAACAGGTATGGAGAGAGAATGCCCATTTGCCGAAGCCCGTTTAGGGAGCCGAAGGTGTACGATAATATGTTACCCCATTTGACACAGAATTGGTGTGTGGAGAACCAGCAATGTAGAATGCCAATGAGATATAGGGGTGTGGCCCTTTTATGCAGCTTCAGGAAGAGCTTCAGGTAGTTTACTCTGTCAAATGCTCTTCTCACATCTACAAAACAAAGGAAAACAGCAGAGGCTGATGATAGGTAGTAGTTCAGCAATTCTTTCAGTATGTAGATACGTATTTGACCAGAAAAGGTTCATGAGAATTGAATTTAAAATCACGAGACAATAAGTTTTCAAAATATCCTAGAAAATTATTCCAAGAAGTTTTCAGAAAATCCTAGAAAAACATTAATGTAGCTTTTAGAAAATCCTAGAAATTTATTCCATGGTGTTTTCAGGAAATCCTAGAAAAACACTCAAGGAAGTTTACAGAAAATCTTGCTAGAAAAATATTCCAAGAGTTATCAGAAAATCCTAGTAAAATATTCCATGATATTTTCAGAAAATCCTAGAAAAGTATTCCAAGAATTTTTCAGAAACCCCTAGACAAATATTCCAAAAAAAATTTCAGAAAATCCTACAAACCATTCCATGATGTTTTCAAAAATTCCTAGAAAAATATTCCAATTATCTTTTAGAAAATCCTAAACAAATATTCCATGATGTTTTCTGAAAATCCTAGAAAAATATTCCAAGACTTATCAGAAAACACTAAAATTATTCCAAGAAGTTTTTTCAAAAAAAAAAAAAAAAAAAAAAATCCTAAAAAGACATTCCAAGAAGTCTTCAGGAAATCCTAGAAAAATATTCCAAGAAGTTATCGGAAAATCCTATAAGAAAACTATTCCGATCATTTTTCAGAAAATCCTAGAAAATATTCCCAGAAAAAAAATCCTTAGAAAAATATTCCAATAAGTTTTCAGAAAATAATAGAAAAATATTCTAAGAGTTATCAAAAATCCTATACAAAAATTCCAAGAAATTTTCAGAAAATTCAAGAAGATTCCGATTATATTGGAAAAGTATTCCAATATTTTTCCGCAGCTTCAAAACTGCCGCATCAAATAAAAGTTTAATACACTTCTAAATCATAAATAATACATGAAATATTAAACAACTTTCCTAATAACTGTAACAATGACGCCATCTGATATTGATGTAGGCCAAGGCCAGATAAGTTTTAGCCTTTTAGTGAACAAAAAAAACCCTCTTTTATCAAAGTTCTCAGAGTCACTTTGTACATTAGGAGCAAAAGGAAATTTCAAAAGAAAATAAGAAAATTAATTCCGAAAAAGAAAATTCCCAACCAAGATACTCACTCAAAGTATTCCCGATAAAAACCCTAATTAAGTATGCAAAAAAGACAGAGCCGAAAAAGAGCCAATGGAGAGAAGGACTCTCAAAGAAAATATAATAAAAATATAAAAATAAACTAGGTAAACCGCTCGGTAATGTGAGTGAAAGAAACACTGTAGAGAACATCAAGAACAAATGCCTCCCAAAAGAATGAGTGAGTGAGTTACCTGTACTTTAGAAAGGTAATTACATATTCCCTATGACCGGAATATTCCTTACGATTTTTATTCCCGCCATGCGTGGTGTACGATAATTTCCACTTTTCTCGCGACGAGAGACGTCTATCTTGAAAGTCTAGCGATAATTCCAGCCCTTTGGTGAGATGGAATGTAAAATTAGGCCAAGCGCTGGAACCTACGAAGTCATTCAGCGCTGAAAGGGAAATTGAGAATAATAAAAGGTTTGAAAGGTGTAAAGGAGGAAGACCTCGTAGTGGCACTATGAAACAGCTGTTAGGGGAACTTAGAAAGGTGCATGAGGATACACTGCATAAACCTTTGTAATGCATACGGTGCATGGGATGCATACATATGTATATACATACATACATTATATATATATATATATATATATGATATATATATATATATATATATATATATATATATATATATATATATATATATACTAGTATATATACAATATAAAAAATCTAGACAGTATTTATAATCAAATAATTAAACAAGAACAAGAGAGTATTTACACTCTGCTTATCTGCGAAGTTCCAAATTTGGCAAAAGAATTTAAGAAACACAAGAAGCATTACTATGAGCCGCCATCTGTCATATCTGGGAGTGTCTTCCCTAACATTACTTGTCAAGTCTTGGAGACATTTATTACCTCCTTGAAAGGATCAGCGGGCAATGTTGTTTCGTTTTCTAAATAGGAGTCATTTTTAATCCATTAGAGTAATTCTGATTCCAAACAACTTAGGCAATGTCAAGAAAATGAATAGAAATTCTCGATTCATTTTCCTGCAGCGTCTGAAAAAGGTGGCTTGGTTCTGTGATAGGAATTCAATCATTATGAATCTATACTCTGTTTTTTTTTCATCTGTCCATCCGCCTATGGTGTAAATAGTTTTAGGGTAAATAAACGGTTTATAAATGGATCTGGGGTGTACATTTGCAACTGAAAAGTGTTTTAATAATTTACTGTATGCGAATTACACCGTTAATGTTCGAAATGGGATATTATTATAATCGTTGAATGTAAGCTGAATGTAACTATCTAAAGCCCGGGACGCAGTGTTACCATACAAAAACACCACAGGTGGATGGACAGATGGAAAAAAACAGAGTATAGTTATGTCAAAAATCTTGCTTCGTTTATGAAGATATTAAATAGAAATTCTAGATTCATTTTCTTGTTGTGTCTTAAAATGTGGTTTGGATCTGTGATGGGAATGGAATGAATCAAGAATTTTGTAAAAGAAAAAGAATGAATTAAAAAAAACAATAATCTTGCGTCATTTATCAAGAAAATAAATAGAATTTCTCGATTCACTTTCCTGCAGCGTCTGAAAAAGGTAGTTTGGTTATATGATATGAATTCAATCAATATGAATCTAGTTATACCAAAATTCTTGCGTCATTTATCAAGATATTCAATAGATATTCTAGATTCATTTTCCTGTTGCGTCTGAAAAATGTGGAATTCCCACGTAGCCGGAACAGCCTTACTAACTAGAATCCCATAATAACCAGAATACCCTACATAACCGGAATGCCCACACAACCAGAACCCCTGCATAACTGGAATCCCAAGAGAACCGGAATTTTCATATTACTGGAATATCCACATAGCTGGAGTCCCCACATAATCGGAATACCTGCATAACTGGAATCCCAACAGAACCGGAATTCTCGCATCACTGGAATGTCCACATCATCGACATACCTACATAACTGGAATCCCCACATAACCGGACTCCAACTCCCAGAACTGGAATCCCCACATAACCGGAATCCCCTCATAACCGGAATCAACCTCACAGAACCGGAGTGTCCTCAAAACTGGAACCCTCAAATAACTGGAATCCCCACATAAGTGGCATCCCCACATAAGTGGAATCCCCACATAAGTGAAATCCCCACATAAGTGGAATCCCCACATAAGTGAAATCCCCACATAAGTGGAATCCCCACATAAGTGGAACCCCCACATATGTGGAATCCCTACATAAGTGAAATTCCCACATAAGTGGAATCCCCACATAAGTGGAATCCACATAATGGAACCCACATATGTGGAATCCCTACAAGTGAAATTCCCACATAAGTGGAACCCCACAACCCCCACATGTGGAATCCTTCATAAGTGGAAATCCCCACATAAGTGGAATCCCCACATATGTGGAATCCTTCCATAAGTGGAATCCCCACATCAGAGGAA
Source organism: Macrobrachium nipponense (assembly GCF_015104395.2). Lineage (NCBI taxonomy): Eukaryota > Metazoa > Arthropoda > Malacostraca > Decapoda > Palaemonidae > Macrobrachium > Macrobrachium nipponense. The sequence continues at coordinate 89,042,721 of NC_087211.1, read as the reverse complement.
CCCCCACATATGTGGAATCCCTACATAAGTGGAATCCCCACATAAGTGGAAATCCCCACGTGGCCAGGCTGGCTAACGTACCGAGCCAACCTCGGGAGGTCAATAACTTAGGCAACTTGATAAATAGTTGTGGCTTTAGGAACGGCCGTATAAATCCCAAGTAGTTAGTACTTTTGACACGCAGGCCATTTTGGATGAAGGATGGAGATTACAACCTGAATTTGGGAAAATGGAATTCACAACGCAAAATTAAGGGACAGAAACAAGAGAGTGACTGCCTCTGCTATTTCCTTGAATTTATGAAAGAGAGGCGTGTTGGCTCTGCATTTAGTAGATAAGGAAGAGAATGGCGTTTATTATTTTTTTTATTATATTACAGGGGAGGAGTCTTCTTAATACAAACAAATATAAGGATACTGATACATACTCAAGCGCATACACATACACACACCACATTTATATAGTATATATATATATATATATATATATATATATATATATATATATATATATATATATATATATATATATATATATATATAATATATATATATCTATATATATATATATATATATATATATAATATATATCATATATAGTATGCATAGTGAAACGTAATAACGGTGCTTATCAGAATTGTGGCATTAAAATACTGCTTAATATACATAAGAATGTTAAGTGACAGTTTGGATATCAAAGAATTTAGCCGCGTCATGTGGGATAAAGTTATACTGAGATAAAGTTATATTGCGTCCATTTAAAAGTTTTTTATGATACAGGGAAAGCAACTGTTGAAGCTTATACACATTCTATCGCACTTAATATCAGTGATCAAATAAATAGCATTTCTGAGCTGTTTAATATTGAAAGAAACTCATCACACAAAAAATAAACACACGAATTCACTACACCAACGACCTCGATCAGGAAGATCTTATCTTTTTCTGATCCTCAGAGATCTACTCCCCACAGAGGTCTAAACTCCTCAGAGGTCCATAGAGGTTTACTCCCCAGCGGTCTACTCCCCACAGAGGTTTACCCCACTGAGGTCTTAAACAGATCAAATATAACTTGATATTGTTATCCGTAATCAGAAAAACTAGAAAAAAAAAAAAAACTAGAGAAAAAAAAAAAAAAAAACAAGATATACGTAGCGTGTGTGTGCACAATTTCAAAATATACTTATTTGTGTATACACGCTATCGCATGTATACACATCTGTCACCAATAAGACGTTTTTCATAGAATGGACGGCTTAAAGAATATGCTAAGCAATTAAAGTATATGCTACGCTATTACAGAGCAACCTGGCAGTTTCATTAATACTCCACTATGAAGTAAATATGCGCAAGAAATATTCGTACCCAAATAACCGCGAGTAATTAAGTTTCCTTTGATGCAAAGAGCCCCACTAATACATTGATAATTTCAAGTATTGAAAATAGTGCAAAGAAAAAAAATAAGACCTTCATTACATTTTCGGCACGCGTTACTGATA
>NC_087211.1:88973722-89033722 GCF_015104395.2 Macrobrachium nipponense | reverse complement strand
GTTTCACAATAGAAATGTAACCAATACAGGCCCTTTTTTATTAATATTAAAATCCACAGTGCTCTTCTTCATCCATTTATTTTTCCCGGTAAAAACTCTGCAAACCTTCCCCTATAATGACAGGTTCTCGACGCTGAATTGATTCTCAATTGTATTCTATATTGTTTTTTTTTATCCATTTATTACGCCAATCGTCATTCAACACTTGAAATTCTCCTCTGAATCGCCATTTCGAATCTCTTTTATATTGCTGTAATATTCGTCAACGTTTTCCAATAACACAAGGTTAATCGAGCGTGTTTTCACTCTAAAATGTATCCATATTTTCTCATTTTTCAATGTCATTTTCATGTCATTCAATGATGCCTTTGTTATCCCCGTCCTTCATGTAATTTCCATAACACAGAAAATATTTCATCTCAATAGAATATCAAGGTTTTATTATTGAATGATGAACTAAAACTCTGTTCAGATTAATGATGGAGAATTAGAACCCTATCTAGATTAGAACTAGAATCCTATCCACATCAATGAATAATGAACTAGAACCCTACCCAGATTAATCAATAATGAACTATCATCCTATCCAGACACAGGAATGATGAACTAGAGGTCTTTCCACATTAATGAATGATGAACTGGAACCCTGGCCAGATTAATGAATGATGAACTAGAACCATGTACAGATTAATGAATGATGAACTAGAACTCTGTACCGATTAGTGAATGATTAACTAGAACTCAGTACAGATTGATGAATAATGAACTAGAACCATGTACAGATTAATGAATGATGAACTAGAACTGTGTCCAGATTAATGAATGATGAACTAGAACCATGTACAGATTAATGAATGATGAACTAGAACTGTGTCCAGATTAATGAATGATGAACTAGAACCATGTACAGATTAATGAATGATGAACTAGAACCTTGTACAGATTAATGAATGATGAACTAGAACCTTGTACAGATTAATGAATGATGAACTAGAACCATGTACAGATTAATGAATGATGAACTAGAACCATGTACAGATTAATGAATGATGAACTAGAACCTTGTACAGATTAATGAATGATGAACTAGAACCCTGTCCTTATTAATGAATGATACACTAGAACCTGTCCATATTAATGAATGATACACTAGAACCTGTCCAGATTAATGAATGATCAACTAGAACCCTGCCCAGATTAGAAAGCAATGAATTAGAGCCTTATGATGAGCTACACTCCTGTACAGACTGATGAATAATGAACTAGAACTGTGTCCAGACCAATGAGTGATAAAACAGAACCCTGTCCAGATTAATGAATAATGGACTAGATCCTGTCCCGAGTACTGAATAATGAAAACTTAAAACCATGTAGTAATTAATGAATGATGAACTAGATATTTGTCCTGATTAATGAATCGCTAGAACCCTGTCCAGATTGATGAACTAGAACCCTGTCCAGACCAATGAATAATAGACTAGAACCCTGTCTAGACTAATGAATGATGAACTAGTACCCTGTCCAGATTAATGAATAGTAACTTTGCGGACATCTTCCGTACAATGAAATTTCTATATAGGGAAAATGAGAAATAGCTGAAAAAGAATAGAAGCATAATGTCTATCTACTGACAGTCAATATCTACAGCCTATATCATGCAACCTAACCCTGATTGGCTGAAGCCTATGCTACTCACCACCCACCAATCATACTCGGCCAATCAGAATCCAGATAGCAGCTCTAAGGGACATCGGTTGCGGATACTTGCCGCCAGATTTAATAAAATAAGAAATAAAAGACTGCTGTAAGTCACTGTAGTCTCTTTATACATAAAATCAAATAAAAGCCCTCGGGAGGCGAGGTTTAATACAGAATTGAAAAGACTCCGCCTCGAAGGTGGGTAAAAATGCATGTACTTTATTCTATCATAAAATGTATCTTTCGCCAGAAATTAACATGAAATATGGAGTCTCTGAGCTTGGAAAATCGAGAGGAATTCAAAAGAATGAAAGAATTCCTCGAGGCGGTTCGTTTTCAAGGGGAAAAATTGAAAAAGAAATCGAGAATTACAACTGAAAAAGGTAAGAATAGTGAAAAAGAAATATATTTTACTCAGAGAGAGAGAGAGAGAGAGAGAGAGAGAGAGAGAGAGAGAGAGAGAGAATATTTTGTTTACTTATTTCTCTTAACTTGGATAGATCGAGAGTAATATCCCGAGTGCCTAATTTCAAAAGTACACAAAAGCATTATCTCTTGGCTTAAACACACACACACACACACACACACAGACTAATTAATGCATTGGGGAGTCCTCTACAAACTAAAACGACCGCTTATGATTTCGATAAGACAAATTGCGCCAAACTGCGTCAAAGCGCTATCAGCCAGTATCATTAATCACACCCCCTCACGGATGTTTGCAATGTTGATAAAAAGCTATGGTTATCGTCCTAGTAGTGTTTCCAAAGCAAGAAGGCCAGTCGCATCGGTTTACTCGCCCCAAAAAGAGTACCAAGAATAATAAACGTGTTATTCTTTAGCCCAAGAAAGTGTCCGGGAGAATGCTAATCGTCCCAGCACTTATTGCAAGAAAGAGTTCAGCCAAAGGTCAAATAGTACTAGTTCTTACGTGTACGTGAGGGTCCTGAGAAGACCAATCACGCCAGTTCATTGGTCTATGAAGGTTCTCAAGGAGTGTTAAACTAGACGGCCAATCTCGCCCATTCATTGGTCTATTAAGGCTCTAAAGGAGTGTCAAACTACAAGGCCAATCACAACAGTTCATTGGTCTATTCAGGCTCCCAAGAAGGACTGTCAAACTACACCCAATCATACCACTTCATTGGTCTACTAACGCTGTACAGGACTATCGAACAAGGACAATCACGCCAGTTCATTGGTCTATTCAGGCTCCCAACAAGGACTGTCAAACTACAAGGCCAATCACGCCAGTTCACCGGTCTAGTAAGGTTACTGGACAGTCAAGCCACTTCGTCACGGGAAGTTTCACAAGAACCACTATTTGGTCGTTCAGATGGTAAGCAACATTTTCCTGTCTTCCATACTGTTTCATCTTTTAACTCTCATAAGCTTTTAAGTATTGTCGCGGCGTTTTCGTTCACTTTTCAATAATTACTGTTCACTGAGAAAAATGCGTGATATGATATGCCCTTCTTTATAAACTTTTAACGGTCATTCAATCATTTTGTTTAGATACAGTGTACGAGGGATAGGGTATCCTCAAAGACATATGTTGCCCAGGCCCACATCAACTAAACAAAAAACAATAAAAACGAAACAAAACAAATCGAAGAATAGCCTACATGGGTGGGACTGACCACGGGAAAGAATCAAAGAAAACGGAAACATTAGGATTCAACATCGGGGCGTTAAAAATAAAAATAATAATAATAATAATAAACAGAGGGTTAATCCCCTTGCCTTTCTTGAAAAAAACTTTCCAAATATCAACTACTATTTATTCATTTTAATTAATGATCATTCCTACATGCTTTCCCGGACGAAAAACCATGACTGTTACAACAACATGGCGCCCGCGCAGTTTAACTTTCGTCGTAAATCTGAAACCTTCTGCTCCCAAATAGTAGCTATTACAAGGATCAACTTGGGGTTGGGTGGAAGGGGCGGCGGGAAGAGTGCGGTTGAGGGAAGGATTGCGATGTCAGCTCATCTGCCATCGAAATGTTTTCATGAATCATCATTGGCATCGGCTGCTGATGGGCTTAATTCCATCTTATTCGAACGTTAACAAATTGGATTTTCGATCCCTGTCAAGGTACTACATATTTGTATATAAGACATGGGATTATTCTTACATAAAAAATGCAAAAATAATTTTCATAATAAACACGTCATTTTGAGTTGCTACGGATATATCAGGGTTATAATGGTATAAAATACTAATAAGAAATACGGGTGAACGTATACGCACAACCAGAGAAGGAAGGATTCACAGCTTCGGTTGAAAATGAACTGCAATCTTGTATCCAATGTGGCAGCATGCACCCAACTAATGAAAAATTTCTTGTTGTTTTTAATAAGACATTTTCATAAGGCAAACATACTTTTTTTCATTAGGCAAACATACTTTAAATTGTGTGAAACTACTGTAAATATACCAGAAGGCTCCACTGCACAATACTTTACAACTGACTACCTATAAAATATGAAACAGTTGGCCTACTACATACTCGATTCATCGCATGTGTTTGTTACAACTTCTTAAGAGGTACACGTCCTGTTCATACCACCATTGTCTAACATATACGTTTCCGTTATATCTTTTCTTCATAAATATTGCTCTAATTGGTAAGTCATTGTGCCGTGAATAAAAGTGTAAAAATAAATACGTGATTAACTCGGCCAGAGCTCACAAAATTCCTTTCTAGTGCGAATGTTGCATACCTGTCACTGTTTTCCTCTTTATTGATTTTGAAAACTTTTCACATAGCTTGTTTTATGGAAACCACAACTTAAAAATAGAATGGGTTGCACCTACGGTGAACATGGCGGAAGAGCATTACAGAACTTGGGCGGAAATGCATTACAGACCTTGCTATGGACATTATGCGGAATTTATTTTATGGCAACCGTGTGTATATCGATGTGTAGAATGTTACAAAAAAGATTTATTGAAACAAAACATTGTATTATCAATGTACTTATCCTATGTGAGCCTAATGAACTGAAGAGTTCCAATTGCTTTCCCAGTGATGCTGAAAGAAGCCCTTTATTTCTAACGATTTTTTAAAATCAAATAAGCTTCCACTTTATACAATGAGATCACCGTCTCTCTCTCTCTCTCTCTCTCTCTCTCTCTCTCTCCATTTGCTCGCTAATCTCTTTCGTCTCGCTCGTCTTGCACCCAGCATTTTTCTCATCCTCTGTATTCGAGCAAGCATTTCCGTGTTACCATGGCAACCTGTCAATGAATATTAATTTTTCTGTGACAGACGAGTTGAAACAGAGTAGGTGCTTTACTCACTACTTACGTAGACACGGGGAGAATATAATGTTACAGGAGTAGGCCACTGTCTGTTTCTCACCCTCCCCCACCCCATGGGATCTCTTACACTGGCGAGGTGGGATGAGATTGCCAACCAGTGAGCTATGGGACTCTCTCTCTTTCTCGGACATTTTTTTTAGCACTTAGGGCTCGGCCAACGCGGAACCAGAGGAATTTATTTCTGGCGATAGAAATTCATTTCTCGATACGATGTATAGTTCGGATCCCACAATAAGCTGTAGGTCCCGTTGATAGGTAACCAGTTGGTTCCTAGTCACGCAAAAATATCTAATCCTTCGGGCCAGCCCTAGGAGAGCTGTTGATCAGCTCAGTGGTCTGGTAAAACTAAGATATACTTAACTTAACTCTTAGGGAACACAATATATATAAGCATATATATACCTATATATAGTCGACGCAGATAAGAATGTTGGGAAGACTTTCCGTGCACCAAACTTACAGGCATCTATATAAAATCCATGGAAACCCCAAAAAATACATGAAAAATTAAATGTAAAGGAGATCGCCACACGAAGACATCGTCTAATACTACAAATATATATATATATATAATATTATATATTATAATATATATATATATATATATTTAATATATATATTTGTATAATATATATATATATATTATAATATGTATGTATGTATGTATGTATGTATATATATTATATAATATATATATATATTTAATATATATATATTATATATATGTATGTATGTATGTATAGTATATAATATATATATATATATATATTATAATATATATATATATATATATATATATATATTAATATATTAATATATATTACTAAACGCTTAAGAAAACCGCTTACATAATGCAGTATAGGTGAAACAATGAGAAATTTACCTTGATAACGAGAAATTGACCGTCTTTTGTTTGCTTTTACGTTTTGCCCAAAGGAACTGGTACTAAATAGCTGTTTGTACGTAAAAACATGCATAAAAGACGGTACTTTACTTATGTACAATTTTCAAGATATTTCACCTGGACTGCATCATCATATACATAACCTGGTAAAACTGAAGACTACTACCGCGCCCCTTTGGTTCTGGTAACTATCAGTTTCCGTGCAAAATATTCGCCGTGTCTAGTACCATCATTGGGAATGAACGAATAAAAACAGAAGGCAAAAGACAGTAAATACCCCGAAAAAAAAGCCATAATAAAAATTGACGAAACTTTAGGGCCCACTCACCAAATTAGGCCTATAGAGTACTCGTCGGTCTTCCTTTAAGCCTGATTAAGTCCTTAAGTCTCTATAGGATTGAATTGGCCATAATAATACTGAGGGATACTCTGCGTAAGTCTAAGTAATTGTTCCCCAGGGCCTGCTGCTGGTCCCCCTCCAAACTCGCATCCCGTTTATAGGAGAGGGGGCGGGGGGGGGGGGCGGGGGGGGGAGGTCGCGGGGCGGGGTTAGTTCCACGCTCAAAGTGTTCCACCTAGACGCATCCTACTTCGTTCATTGTGTGCCCATCTAGACACATCCTACGAAGTTCATTGTGTTCTACCTAGACGTATCCTACAAAGTTCACTGTGTGTCCCCCTAGTCGTTCCTTACGAAGTTCACTGTGTTCCACTTAGACGTATCCTACAAAGTTCATTTAACGGTACCTCCACCTAGACGCATCCTACGAGGTTCCTCGGGCTAAGTGCGTTCCACTAGGGTGCAGTATCCTGTATGCTCCTTTACAAAACCCAAACTGACCCCCTTTTCCTTTCTGTTTTGGCACTAAACTGGGTATTCTCACAGGTTTGAACATGCCATGATCATGGGCGGGGCCCCTCCGTAGGTATGGTTTCACAGACATGCCCCCCCCCCTCCTCTTGGAGTCTTTAAACTTTAATTTCTTAAATGAAGATGAAGTTTGCTTTGCAGAACAATGTCGTACGATGAAGAGGGTACCGGGGGGGAAGGGTTTCACACGAATTTGGTAAAGGGGAGGCGGGGAAGGGGGGGGGGTAGGAAAGCACACAGGAGCTAGCTCCCCTTCCTTGTATCTTGTTCAGAGGGTGCAAACCAGTTTCTTCATCAATTTTATTTTCTCTTTTAAGTCTAGCTTAAAGCACTTGATCACTCGTACGCAATCATCACAGCAAGTTTACACCCTCAACTTCTTACGGCTCACAATACGCATAAAAGAAATTTCAAAAATAATGTTTATAAAATAAAAAGGGACAAGAGCGTAATTGTTACATGCACTTCACTGAGGCCAAAAGCACGCTGGTCATCGACACGGCGACACCGAAACACTTGAACAGACACTGACTAATCACTAATATCCATAGTTGACAATTAGCCATTTTTCTCTGTCAGTTTTGTTGCCAAATTCGTTAAAATTATTGTGTGTGAGTGTGTGCATATATATATATATATATATATATATATATATATATATATATATATATATATATATACACACACACTTCTGTGTGAATGCAAATTCACACGTAAATGTACTACATACATCACCGTGTATACATAAATTCACAAATATATAATAAACTCCTAGAGAAATTTTGCATTAAAGAAAGCCTTTCGGACAGACCGTAGTTAGCATTCGTTTACCTGATACATGTATACGTATACACATATGTGTGAATGCAGCTTCACACGTGTGTATACTTGCATACGTCAGCGTGTAGCGAATATAATAAACCCTTTGTTAAAGAAACTCTGCAGTAAAGAAAGCCTTGCGGACAGAACGTAATCAACATTCATTTATCTGATATACAAATAAGTATACAGGTCTGTGTGAGAATGCAGGATGCACACGTGTATATACATACATACGTCAGCGTTTATGCATGAATTCACACATCTAATAAACCCTTCGTCAGAGAGACTTTGCAATACAGAAATCTTTGCGGACAGAACGTAACAATAATCGTTTATCCAATTGTTCTGACGAGTTTGGTTATGGAAATTGTGAATCGAACTGAATTTAGTGTGGCGTCGACGCAAACTGTTAAGTCACCAGCTAAAACATTAAAGAGAAATTAATTTGAAAAGCTAATAAAATAGGTTAAGGTTTATCTTTCTGATCCTGTGATCTAATTGTTTTGCGCTTTCCTGGATTGGTAAAAAAAAAAAAGTATGGTTTAATTCCTGCCTTCCTCCTACGTAATTATTCCAATGTGAATGGTCGGTTTTAGAGAATTTCCCTGCACCGTTGCTTCAATTTTGAACTAGGCCTAAGTCTCATTGTTTTCATTTGCTTCATTTTTATTGTAGTTTTAGATAGGCCTGATTCTTATTATTATAATTCGCTTCATTTTATCGAGACATCATTTTAAAATAGGCCTAATTCTCATTACGTTCATTTGCTTCATTTTACCTTGGCTTCAATTTTACTAAGCCTAAGTCTCATTATTTTCATTTGCCTCATTTTATCGAGGCTTCAATTGTAACTAGGCCTATATATCATTATTTTCATTTGCTTCATATTACCGCGGCTATAAATGTAAGTAGGCCTCAGTATTATCATTTGCTTCATTTTACCGTTGCTTCAATTTCAAATAGGCCTAATTCTCATTAGTTCATTTGCGTCATTTTACCGAGGCTATGAATGTATGTACCTAGGCTTAAGTATAATGATTTTCATTAGCTTCATTTTACAGAGGCTTCAATCTTAAACTAGACTTATTCTCATTTGCTTCATTATACCGTTGCTTCAATTTCAAATAGGCCTAATTCTCATTACGTTCATTTGCTTCATTTTACCGAGGCTTCAGTTTTAAATAGGCCTAATTCGTATGATATATATTTGCTTCATTTTACCGTTACTTCAGTTTTAGATGTCTAATTATCATTATTTTCGTTTCCTTGGCTTTACCGTGTCTTCGATATTAAATAGGCCTAATTCTCATTATTTCCATTTAATTTTGCTTCAATTTCAAAATGCCTAATTCTCTTTATTTCCATTTCATTTTGCTTCAATTTCATATATGTCTAATTCTCAGTACCTTTATTTGTTTCATTTTACACTTGCTTCACTTTTAATTAGGCCTAATTGTCATTATTTTAATTTTTTTTGTTCTGTGGAATATTCAGTTGCAAGTTAATGCTCTATAAAAAATTTAGTAGGCTTGCCACGTTTTGATAATAATAATAATAATAATAATAATAATAATAATAATAATAATAATAATAGCTTTCCTACTAGTAGCACTACAACCAACAATACGTGTACTGAATTTGGAAATATAATCTTTGAAATTAACGCCTCTATTTCTTAGGAGTCTCTTTTTAATTCTTTAATGAAACTACCTCTCCTAGCACTAGCATCAGTGCTACTAGAGCTATTACCTCCCACTTCGACGATGATTGTTTGTTTGTTTGTTTGTATGGTGTTTTTACGTTGCATGGAACCAGTGGTTATTCCGCAACGGGACCAACGGCTTTACGTGACTTCCGAACCACGTCGAGAGTGAATCTTCTATCACCAAATACATATCTCTCACTCCTCAATGGAATGGCCGAGAATCGAACTACTACGTATTACTACAACTAATATGAGCATTCATTTCTGAAATAAATAACCATAATTAACGCCAGTTCAATTAAGATTCTCCGGAGTCTCTTGAATTCTTTAATGAGAATACTACTATGGTAGATTAACATCAACCTGCATCTGATGTCTAGCCCCGTCCCTTACGACGTTCCTGATTGGGTGTCGATAAGCCAATCAAAGGGCTGGAATTTTGGAAACTCTCAGTCTTTCGAGAGAGTTTACATAGGCAGGATGTATGTTCCACCTCTCATGAGGGATACGTCTTCCAAAAGTATCCCTCAGGAGAGGTGGAATATACGTACACCCTGCCTATGTGAAGTCTCGAGAGAGACTGAGAGTTTCCAGAATCCAGCCATGTGATTGGCTTATCAACAGCCAATCAGGAGCGTCGTAAGGGACGGGCCTAGACACCAGATGCACGGTCGATGTGAATCTACTTATTTTGTGTATATATTATAGTATAAATATATATATATATATATATATATATATATATATATCATATATATAATATATATATATATAGATATAACACCACAGCACCCCATAATCAAAATTCAAACACTTGCTCAATTAACTTCCTGTTGCATATATTATCTCCAGCATTTTTATTCAGTTCATTTTTTTATTTCTTTAATTTGCTATCATGGGATCTTCCTCCTTTTTATGCAAATGAAACAAAAAAAAACCAGCCCTAACTTTACCGTGGTAAATTAGAGTGACGGTTAATTATACTATACCAGCAGACTCCTTAGTGGAGGGGGGGGGGTGTTGTTGACGTTACGGGGGAGGAGTGAGGGGCCGGGGATGATCATAGTCGTTCCTCTTAAGACATAATCTGGGTCATTTGCATATTTTCCTTTGCCACGCCTCGGAAGGAATTTGCACTGGGGAACGTCTAATTTCTTCTATATTAATTTTCTATCAGATAATTTTGTTCATTTTATAGATATGTCTTCCGGTAACGCGGCCTCGTTCTGGTACTCTGGATGCGGGTTCGAACCCTGCCACGGATGGCAGAATTTCTGCATGTGGGTCTTAAGCCTCGTAGTGGCAAGTGGTTCCATAAAAGTTTGATGAATTTTCAGAAGTAAAGATGACTTTAGGGTTATTACAATTTGATATGCAGCTACACACACACACACATTATATATATATATATATATATATATATATATATATATATCTTACAAAAGGAGCCCATAGAAACGTCAAAATATAGAAAGAAAGTACTATGTTGTTTTTCAGAGTTTTTATGGGTCTCCTTTTATTAGATGGAATTCTGTTGTAACAGAACATTTTACCAGTCCATTCATAATATACTACATGTATGTATATATATACATACACATATATGTATATATATATATATATATATATATATATATATATATATATAGAGAGAGAGAGAGAGAAGAGAGAGGAAGAGAGAGAGAGATAAGGGGGAGAACTTAGTATCAATAAAGATAATCCATTTTAAATTTTATAAGTTTTTAATTCATAGCAAAATCGCTAACTTGTGCATGAGTGGAAAACCAGCGTAATATGTTCTAATATGAACCTAAATCTTGGCAAGAGAAATTAACACCAATAAAAGTCTTATTGCCAATAAATAACAACGTTGAATTAAAAAGAACGTTACGATTATATTTTTTCCTAATATATTACTGTGTATACTTACCTCAGTTTAAAAATGCACGGAAGCTGTTCATCGCGATATTGAAGAAAAGAAGGCTAGATTCATTCAATAAATTTCTGTAATATGGATGGTTAATCCCTAACCCCCTTTTTTAACATATATGGTTAACCTCCCTCGGGGTAATTTAAAAGCTGAGGCTTTTACGCAAACAGGAAAGCTGCATTAGCTCTTGTTTGGCTTAAAGGCGCCTCCCTATTTACTAGGGTAGAATATTATGTGCTGTACATTGAATTAAAATCAGTTCATCACTTTTCTCTCATCTAGAATAATAATGGGAAAATTTGTACCAAGGTTTGTATATATACATACATTCGTAATAAGTATATATATATATATATATATATATATATATTGTTACATTTATTGATCTCCTCGTCTACCCAGCATTTAGTTAAATATTTTGATTGCTAGAAAAGCAGCCATTTTCCCCAAATCAGCTGACTTCAAAGGGGAAAATGCCAGCCAGAGATAGGAATTTCCTGTTAGAGAGGGGGAATATAGACTCTTGTCAGCCTTAGGGACGTATCCCAAAGGGAGGTGTGTAGCTAGCTAGGTACTTATTAGGCCTACATCTAAGCTCCTTTTTCCTGTGAACCCTTTGCTGGCCGTATGGTCTGTTTCCAGGATGACCTGCTCTTGGGGGGATAAGCTGAACCCATCACCCTTGAATGACACCTGCAGTCGGTCTCAGTCGGCTCCAGTCAGTAACCCAGGACACACGTCCTGCCCAACCAACCTTCCATTAGGCCTACCAGGGCGCGACTGGCGTGCCCAGACCTCAGACAAAGCGGATGCCAGTTCCCTACAAAGGTCCACTTCCAATAATGCATCCAGGTACGTCTTGTGAATCAGTCATATTGCCGGTTCTTTACCTCCTAGTCACGTAACTACTACCCATTTTCAAAATTCAAACTCCTAATTCTCAAATGAACATTCATTTGTTCCTTTCACTGCCTCGTCGCCACATGCCTTCCTTTTGTGATCGTCCCAGACAAATGAAGCCATTGAATATTTCATTTAACACTAAGAGTTCCTCCCCAGTGTGTTAGACAAATTGAGTAACTGTAACTTGTGCAAGAAATCTTTAATTATTTTGTGTCTAATCTGGGATTTCTTCCTGATTTGCTGAGTCACGTGTCCAAGTCTTCGCGCACGCAAGTGCTGCATTACCGCAAGATAATATGAATAGTTTTGAAAGCCAGCATTTACGTGAATCTCATTTTAGCGAACTATCCCCTTGTGAGAGATGATATTGGTCCCCGTGCGGATAAGCTGCATTTACTCTTTCTCCAGGCCATTTCAACGGCCTCTTGTAAATAAATGTATGTAAAGTAATTAGCTGAGTTTTCTGGCGACCTCTTACTCTAAAAATGATAATACCAAAACCCCCTTTTTTAAGGTAAGTTAAAATCCAGTTACCTTCCATTTCCATATAATATTTTTCCCTTTACGTATTCGGTTTATACGAGGCCCCGATACGTAAATATATATATATATAGATATATATATATATATATATATATATTATATATATAATCACTTCAGCACATGATTCACTTCTATGTGTATATATATATATATATGTATATATATATTATATATATATATATATATATATATATATAGTTATATATATATATATATATATATATATATATATAGATATATATATATAGATATATATGATGTATGTATGTATGTATATACATACATACATACTATATATATATATAAATATATGTATGTATGTATCTATTTATCTATCTACCTCTATATATATATATATATATATCTATATATATAATATATATATATATATATATATATATATATATATATATATATATATACATATATAAATTAATTCATCACTTCAACAATTGTTTTGTGCATTAATACATTCATTAACAGGATCTCACTGAAACTGGAAGGTATCCAGAGGAGATATTTATTTCAAAAATAGGGGTGGGGGTGGGGGGGGGGGGGGAGGGGGGGGAATTTAGCATCAGAAGGACATAAAAAAACATAATATGAACCTTATAGATGAGTGATCTAAATATTAACAAAAATGTAAAATTTTACAAGTTTAAATGTAACTTCCCTCTCTTACCAACATAACCAGTCAACAAGACGCCGGAGACCTGGAGCATCGACAGAGCAATGTTGCAAACGACGAGGACGACAAATCCACTAACTAAACGTGTCTAATTCACCCGCAATCCTCTCTCTCTCTCAACAGCCGAGGAGTCCAGCAATTCATTACAAAGTTTCTATTTACGGACCGGTTGCTATTTGGGGAAAGAGCCGTTTGTCCCTGGCGCCGCTGCTTCCGGGTCCTTCATTTTGGGAGGCTCATTACGAAAATTGAACCGAGACGTTATGAATTACCATAAAAAAAGAGGGTGAGAAAGTGGGAGGATGGTGTTAATATTCACATGAAATTAAAAATTTTGGTCCGTCTTGACCTAGAATTCCTCGAAAATTTCTGAGAACACCTATCAATTTATTTATGCATTATATAGTAAATTTTATCAGCTTTCAATCCATTTTTCAGTTTCTTTCTATCATCATTCCTTAGTCAGTTACGCTACGAAACGTGAATGTATGTAGGTTGACGGATGAACTAATTGCACATTTTTGTGTGCGTAGATAATTTTTTCTGTGCGTGCTTGTGAGTTTGAAATTAATCGTAATTGTAATGTGCTATATATCATTTGAAAGTGCATTCTTTGTACTTTAACGTAGTATACGGCAACATGCATTAAGAATTCATTTCCAAAACATTAAAAACAAAACAAAAGAAAAAAAAACAGCGCTCAACACTTACCACAATCCAATAGACGAAACAAAGAGGAACATACGAAACATTGGCGAACGCAGATGAAAGAAGCATAAATACCGTAAGCATCGATGAAACGAAGTGAAATAAAAGTCGTCTCCAGTAATTACCGATCAGTCGGCTCGAGGCGGAGCATTATGGAGTTTTTAATTGGCAGAGAAATTCGGTTCCTTTGAAGTGGAAATGAATAATTTTGAAGGGAAAAATCTTTATGAGTTGCAATTTGCAGAAGTTGTGCTTATTGTTCTCGTAAGGCAAATGATTTTCGTTGTTGTTGTTGTTCTTACTCTATTTGACCGTAGATTTTAGGATACGTTCCGAGCAATACTCGAGCCTGAAGCACACTGTCCTATTATTTAGTTTGTCAGTTTTTATAGCAATTTCTACTAAAAAGGATTGCGCAGTCAAGTTATTTGGGCATACTCTTAATAGTTCCATACGTTTTAAGGGATATTTTTTTGGGAAATATAAGCTGCTACGTTGGGGATAAAAGCCATAGCAGTTCAGTTTGAACTGAAGCTCCTGTCAAGTTAGATTCCCACGCCCTGGTTGTTCGTATATGTTCACTAGATTTCTTATTTGTGCTTAGTTGTCATATCATTGTATCGCAGATTTATCTTTGTCATACCTCGAAAGGGCAAATATGTTATTAAACTGATGTTGACATCCTTATTTTTTTTCTAGTGTATTCCTGAATCTTATTTATAGCTAAGTGCTTGGGTAGGAATTCAAAGTCAATCTGAATGCATTCGAATAATGCGGTCGACAATTGCAGTAGTGTTGCCATGGCGTATACTCTTTATTGAACACCAAATTTCGATGGCGGCCGGATACCTGACTGACAATCTTTTGAGAATTTTTCGTAGTGCATCCAACAAAACTGTCAAACAAACGGGCAAGCAAAAGATAACTAGGCAAACAAACAAGCAAGCAAATCGAGCTAAGGATATAAACCTCCTTAATGGAGGCAAATATACATATAGAAAAGTTGAGACGGATTACACCAATGAGAGAGTTTGACTAGGGGAAAGTATGACTCTCCTCTTTAAAATCATGTTTCCATACATTCATACAACTTTATTTATACCCCTAACTACACCACAAACATTCGCGCCGACACGCTGAACACTTAAGAATTCAAATATTCACGCATGGATAATCTTTGTAAAATTCACGCGGGACTAGACTAAAACAATGAAAATGCATATTCAGCAGTAAATTCAACACTTGATCGCCGTGTTATCAACTCTGACACATAAACTCAAGAGTGAATGCTTGTGTACAAACACGCGAGCGCCGAAGGCAAAACTGAAACAAACATAAAGCAGTAAAGTGGACACTAACTTGACAGTTTATCATGTAGCGTTGGCCATTTGTTTCGGTTGCCAGAGGTACGATAGTGCATCACTGGGGAGACCGTTGTTCCAACGAGCGTTCAAGCAGGAAGGAATTTAACATACCTGGAAACAGAGCAAGAAGTAATGAACATTTATTATTTTTGCTACTGAAGTTACGATGGGTTTTCATGAGTGTTGGGAAGATATTCGATACTTTTAAAGTCCGTATGATGATTATTTCAACAATACAATTGAAACAATGGAGAATTCTAACCACCGGGCAAAATAGTCATTCTTATTATATGGTTTTTGACATTGTTAACCATGAAATGATATTAAAATGACTGAGGCAATGTGGTATTTTATAAACAGATATATGCAGGAGAGCATACAGACACGGCGCCCCCCACCCCCCTCTCTCTCTCCCTCTCCCTCTCTCAGGCATGTGCCGATAATAGTCACGGGAAAAAAATAACATGAAAAAGTCACAAAAAAACATAAAAGGAAAAAAGTCGCAGAAAAAGTCACGAAAAACCGTAAAAGGAAAAAAGTCACAGGAAGAAAGTAACGAAAAACGTAAAAGGAAAAGTCATGAAAAAAAGTAAAAGGGGAAAAAGTCACAGGAAAAAGCAAGAGGAAAAAAGTTATTGAAAAAAGTAACAGGAAAAGGTAACAGAAAAAATTCACAGAAAAAGTCACATGAAAAAAAGGTCATAGAAAAAGTCCCGGGAAAACAATTCACAATTCTGACTAAGAAATAACGACACAGGGGAAAAAAAAAGTCACATCAATTTATGGTGGCACTGAAAATAATCAAAGTAATAAAACAGAAAATATTTTGGACCGTTTCTAGATAGTGACCCCCAAGGGTTTTAGGACTAATATTTTTGGGGGTCGTTATCTTTATGATATCTACAGTCTTTTGTTTATGTTTTTACGATAATTACCAACGGGTTTCTTGTACTAAACACGCTGCAAAGGTGGACATATATATACCGGGTTAAAAACCCTTTTTTTTCTGTGACTTTTATTAGTGACTTTTTTCATGTGACTTTTTTTTGTGACTTTTATTAATGTGACTTTTTTCTGTGACTTTTATTAATGTGACTTTTATTATTGTTACTTTTTCCCCTGTGACCTTGATTAATGTAACTTTTTCCCCGTGATTTTCATTAATGTGACCTTTTTCCTGTGCCTTTCATTAGTGTTACTTTTCTCCTGTGACTTTTATTAATGCTACTTTTATTCATGTGACTTTCATTAATGTGGTTTTTTCCTGTGCCTTTCATTAGTGTTACTTTTTTCCTGTGACTTTTATTAATGCTACTTTTATCCCTGTGACTTTTATTAATACGGATTTTTCCTGTGACTTTTATTAATATGGCTTTTTCTGTTACTTTTATTGATGTTACTTTTTTCCTGTGACGTTTATTAATGTGACGTTTCCTGTGACTTTCATTAATGTTACTTTTATTCCTGTGACTTTTGTTAATGTTACTTTTCTGTGACTTTCATTAATGTGACTTTTTCCTGTGACTTATATTAATGTGACTTTCATCAGTACGATTTTTTTCCAATGACTTGTATTGATGTGACTTTTTTCCTGTGACTTTTATTAATATGACTTTATTTCTGTAAGTTTAATTCAGCTTAATTTTTCCTGTGACTTTTTTCTTTACTTTTAGTATGTGTTTTTTTTTACTTTTTTTTTTTTTTTTTTTTTTTTTTTTTTTTTTTTTTTTTTACCTGGATTCGATTCGACTACCTGTTGTTCTAGATACATAACTTTTATAGCTAATAATACTACAACCTCCTCAGCAAGCATTGTTTTCCTTCCTTATGGACGACTGTGAGCAGATAGTATTTCTAACTATAAAAAACATATTTGCACCTTGGCATTCGTTTTTTCCATTTAACGCATAGAGACCAGAGTCACCCTGATAAGTAATTTGGAGTACAAATAAAAATATCCGCAGAGTAATCCTGTTGATAACAGGATATCAGGGGAGTTCTTACAAAAATCATGTGTACACCAATATTCACAGTTTTTTCCAAGGTCTATATATATATTATATATATATATATATATATATATATATATATATATATATAATAGATATATATATATATATAGTATATACTATATATTATGTGTGTATGTTTTATGTTATATATATCAAAATTTTATTGATCATTTACTTATATATATAGTATATATATATGTATGTATGTATGTATTACATACATATAATTATATGTTTATATATATATATATATATATATATATAGTATATATATATATATATATATATATATGTAAGTACAAATAATGAAAATAAATTAAATCAATACACAGACATCCAAATAAATAAGTACTCAAACAGAAAAAAAAGCAAATAAATGGATATATAAGCAGAATGTTTATCAAAAACGACCGATCAACCCTACAAAGTCCCTGAGCAAAAGAACGATAAAAAAAAAAGAGAAAACTACCTGAAAGGAATTTTTACAACTCTAACAACAAAACTTCTCCTTCCAAAGTCTCTCAAGTAGACTGCTGACCCTGTTCCCCCTACAGCAGGGACAACTCTATCCAGCCCGGGGACAGGTTCTTAAAGGAACTACGAAACGTAATCTTGTTTTTTCGGAAAAGTCCTCCGCAAAAGTACTGGAATATTAATCCAAACTTGAAGAGTTTTGTGGCTGGAATACTTCTATGTCGAGCAACTGGTATGAATTATGACTGAAGCTTGGATGGAGGTTCTACCTCATCTATTGGGTCAGTATGCGAGGTTATATTGAGTTTTGTAAGTTTGCTGTTTGGTAAAGAAAAGATCCGGTTGAGCAACGTTGGGAAAGGCACCTTTTATAACATTTTGATTGACATAGGTCCAGCAGTTCAAATAAAAGTATGAACATAACATGGTTATTGGCTTGTTTATTCTCTGTATATAATACATATCTATATACATACATACATACTATATTTATATATATACTATATACTATATATATATATATATATAGATATAATAGTTATATAATATATAACTTATAATATATATATATATATATATATATATATATATGTATATATATATAGGGGTATATATATATATATATATATAAACGAGATCATAAAATCTCGTTCTCATATTTTTAAAAGGTAACGATGGACCAGAGCGTCCAAAGGCAATTGGTAACACATTCTCTCTCTCTCTCTCTCTCTCTCTCTCTCTCTCTCTCTCTCTCTCTCTCGATTCTCAATAACCCTCTCTCTCTTTCTCTCTCTCGAGATTCCCAACAACTCCCTCTCTCTCTCGATACACCTCTACCCCCCATTATCTAAGGTCATCAAATCAGTCACGGAACTTACAAAAATATGCATTTATTTGAAAGCAAAGTATTAACTGAATAACTCAGATTCTTAACTAAAAGATTAAATGAAATGTCAAACTTAAAATTCAAATAACTCAGGTAACCCTCAGTAATTAATCAAATAACTAACATTAGTTTAGCCATAATACTAGGCACAGTCAACATAGTCAGTACACCATAGTAATCAAGTCAGTTCCCATTTCTCCAGAACAATTCCCCTTGTCCAGAATTGCCTGTTAGAAGACAGGAGAACACTCCAATAAGCATAAGAGTATAATGAAAAGATCATATAAATAGAACATCTCTGAAATAAATAATCAAATACAATCCAGCCACAACTTTTGGCCAAAACAAAATGTTCTTACCCATGCAACACAGTATGCACTATCACTTAACAACAAAGACACTCTTAGAATAAGCCATCCTGGCTTCTCGCCTCTCTTGCACAGATCACCCCTTCATTGTTACTTAACACTCTCATATGTGGGGGGAAGAGCTCGCACGTACGCATGAACTCACACCCAATGTCCACACCCATGAACTGCCTGTATCTAGTTTAAAAGGCACCTTTGCGATCGACTGTAGTAACAGGACATGCACTGATTTACTAAGACAACATAAAGACACATCAGCATTCCCAAAGCTTGTCACCTCGAACACTGTCTTAAATGATGACTCCACATTCTAAGAAATGTCACAGCATATCACATTACAATGATATTTCAAATATATCGTAGCAAATCCCTCTTTTATGTAACAGATGCTCAGCCACCTCTAACGCTAGCACCAGCCTAGCCACAGCTCACATAAAACAGCTCATATATAAAAAAACACATTGGCCGGCTCATTAAACACTATGATAAAAAATTACTGCACGTCTTTGGCAGCACAAAGTCAATCACACATTATTCTCAACAGCCTGCATATGGGCTATAATAACAATTGAATGTAGAAAAACATTTCTTCATCTTGAACTTTCTCACGCTCCCGTGCATGTGATTGGTCTACAGCTGTACAGACACATGAAACACGCTGTAGAAACGTCTCCCCGTGGAAGACAACTGGCGATTTCTGTAGTCCAAAAGCGCTGTAAAACCCCGTAGACTTGTAGAAACTCTCGCATGTGGGCAAACAACAGCAGCATACATCTGCAACAGTTGATGGACGTTTTGCTGGCGTTGGGAACGATGTTTATGGTGTTCAGTATGTCAGTTGTGTCATCGGTCAATTAAAGAAAAATTAACCCCAGACATACATCTGCCAAATAACGACCTCAAAAAATTCTAAGAAATACTAACTGAACATTTTCCCAATTAACCCCACCAATATGACCACTGAACTAATTCCTAACTATAACTCATGAAGGAACTCCATAGGATTGCTAAATCATAAATCACTATCATAACCCCCATAAAGAAAATATTAAATTCTCCAATCTAATTCTCCAATAATACAAAAAAAACAAAAAAAAACAAAAACTCGCCAACCTCACACATTAGCACACACACTCCAAACTCACAGAAACTCTACGGGCTTCCGTCATCACATTTCAAACTCACAAATTCTCACAAGTATAAAAAAAAGAAAAATAGCCCGAAAAAAAAAACACATAACAAACCCAGCCCCACATTATAACCAAAAATGTTCTCTCAAGCTCTGATATTTCAGTAACCGACAAAATCAGTAAGAACTCTTTACTGCCTAACAGCAAAACCCTTTACTGCTTATATAATTAATCTCCATGAAATATAATGTCAAACACCCTTCTTCGTAATTCACAAACCCCGACAAATTATATCTCCTGTCCAAATTAGAAATGCTATGTAAGCTTAACCCCAATTACGACAAATCTCGTAGGAAAAGAAAAAAAGTAAAAAAAATAACAACAACAATTACAAATGAACTTTCCCCATCACACAATATACATAATACACATAATCCAACTTTTCCATCATAAATGCAACACGTATCGTTACAGAATTTGCTGTCGCAACAATTACATCGACCGGAAACAATCCCCTTACACAATCCCCGTAGAATACCATAGTCAATATCTCCAGAATAGTACAAAACCCCGAGTAATCAACACTGAAGGAAAAGAGTCAGCAACCGGACTCATCATGGCACTATCAGCAATAATCCACCTGTGAACACGTCAGGTGCTCGAACTGCAGTATAGATTTGTCTAGTCAGACTTGCAACATCAGAAAACCCATGATTCTCCAAAACATTCTATACTGGCACCATATAAGCACATTTCACAGAATTATCTCCAGGATATCACCAAGGTTGCCCCCCAAAAAATTGTCTCAAAGACATAACTCCCCCATGATATTATTCAATTATATAAAACAAATTATCACCTATTCAGGATATAAACTACAGTAAACTCACCACAATTCAGCAATTATATGCCGCCACAAATAACCCACTGGTGAATATAAAAAACTGGAACATCTCCATAAAACCACAATGCAGTAATGCCACTCGCCTCTTAAGAGCCACCACACCCAAAAGAACCACAATGCCCCCTCTCTTTTGGCTCGTAAAACCCCAGAAATTCAGCTCCAAAAAAATTCACCACCAAAGGTTAATGCCACCCACATATATCACCATATTAATAATAATACCACCCAGGCAATATAAGTAGTCCCCTCCATTTCGCCAATAACCACACATCACCATATTCCCCTCTGTTTCACCAAAAACCACATATGTAATAAAAACAAGGGTCCAAACAAAAATATTATATCTCATAGAGAGTAATTGTCCCCGAAAAATGCACTCAAAGCATCTAGCTGATACACTAAAAAATATTGCCGCGTATCTCATCTCACAAGGGTTTCCATTTGCAGCAAAATGACTGCAAAAAATAATTGAAATAAATATAGCTCTCATCACCATAGGCCTAAACTGTGGACTATCTCCAACAATATAAATAATATCAAGTGGCCAAAATATTATAACTCCAATTCTCCATTAAAATAACCTCAAAAAACCTCTCTGAGGAGCTCAATGTTACAGTCAAAAACTATAAACTCTCTGTTTAGCATAACTGCTGAGAAGGGCAAAAACTTGGCAAAATAAAAAAAAATTGCCAAGAATTCTAGAAAAAATCATCAGTGTGCCATAACCCATGATAACAAAACTCCAAATCCAAAATGTCGAAGCAAAGACTTCCCCATATTCACTACGGCACAGGCCACCAGAAACTTAATGAAGTTTCCTATCTCTGGCAAAGTTGCAACAAACACAATTATGCAAGAGACCAACAATTTCCAGAAACACAAATATCCAGAGAAAAAAAATTTAGTGCCATCATGTAGACATGCAAAAAATGCAAAAATTCTCCCCTAAATCTCACTGCAGCATCAAACAGCTGAAATTGTAAACACATTCCCGAAAAATGACTCCAAGTCATGAACTGAGATATTAAAAATCTACACAAGAGCCCAGAGAGCACAAAAAATTCTAATTCACCCATGATAAAAAAAACTTATGTCAGCGATGGCTAACGTCCAAAAAGGGAAAGAAAAATCAATGGCACTGTTGACTATTCCCGTGACACCTGTAAAATCTGTGACTCACGTAGACTTCAAGCAATTATCTGCTGAACCCATAAAAAAAGGAAAACTAAATTTGTGGTTAGTACCTCCCATATTCACAAACATCACCACCCTTAATATCATTACAAGCACCCATGTTAGTATCAGTATCACCAGTATTGAGTATCAGAAATAACATTAATATCAGTATCATCAGTATAAGTACTCGCCCATTTACCAAAATTCACCAAAATTGCTATCACCAAATGCACCAAATTCACCAAAGTTGCTATTACCACCCTTAAAAGATTGTCACATTCACCAAAAATTATTATCATCTTGAACTCTAATAGAATCCCCATAAATATCTCCAGCAATAATAATTCTCCATAATATTTCTCCGTAAATAATTCCACTTAAATATCTCCATAAAATATCTCTCAGTAAATAATTCTCCATAAAATTTCTCCAGTAACACCAGTAAGAGCATTAATATTACCATTCCCCCATAACTCCAATATCACCACCATTCACCACCAAGTACAACCCCATTAGCATCACCATTTGACATCACCAATGGCACATCACCAATCATCACCATTTTAAAATAGTCTCCATATCCCAAACATATCCTCATTATAAAATAATCCCTGTATCCCCAGTTATAATTATGTCCTCTACCATTGCGTAAAAGCATTCTCCAAAGCGTAAGGAAAACTTGGACCATAATCATATGCATTTCATTTTCTCTTCACTCAAAAGAAAGGGATTTGCTACGATATATCTTAAATATCATTGTAATGTGATACGCTGTGACATTTCTTAGCATGTCCTGTTGCTACAGGCGATTGCAGAGGTGCCTTTGAAACTAGATATAGGCAGTTCATGGGTGTGGACATTGGGTGTGAGTTCGTGCGTACGTGCGAGCTTTTCCCCCTACATATGAGAGTGATAAGTAACGATGAAGGGGAGATCTGTGCAAGAGAGGCGAGGAGCCAGGATGGCTTCTTCGAAGATTGTCTTTGTTGTTAAGTGATAGTGTGTTGCATGGGTAAGAACATATATATATATATATATATATATATATATATATATATATATATATATATATATATATATATATATATATATTATATATATATAATAGTTTCAAGATTTAAGCCAGACCGAGAAAGAAACAGTCTTTTACCCAAGTTTAAGGTATCTATACGAGTTGCCCTTCGACTTTGGAGGAATCCATTCTCCTTTTCTTTTGAAAAGCTATCCTCTTCTCCCATTGGTTCTTGGAATACCCCCTACAGAGCAACGACTTTAAAAGGCCTTGAACCCAGGAGAGGAGTCCTCAGAAGAAGACGGACCTCGGCTAGGTCAGACCACTGGCCCCTTACCAGACGGCCGCTACCCCCCTCCCCCCTCCTGGCCTTGGCCAATTATATATATATATATATATATATATATAGATATATATATATCTAATATATATATATATATATATATATATATATATATATATATATATATATATATATATATATATATATAACTATATATATACTATATATATATATATATATATTACTATATATATATTATATATATATATATATATATATATATATATATATATATATATATATATATATATATAGATATAAAGATATATATATATATATATATATAATAGTGACGATTATAACAAACTTGTAACATGCCAGAAATACTAAAACCTTCGTTACATGTACAGGCTATGCATACGTAGACAAAACTTATTCGATATGTGGGTACAGTCGCTAAATAAAAAAAAAATCACCAATAAAACTGCTATTGAAAAAAGGCATTAGAAAGTGGCTTTTCGTAAAAAAAAAGAAAAAATTACAAAAAAGGTCACCAATGAAACTTTATTTCAAAAAAGGAATAGAAAATGGGTCGTCGTTAAAAAAAATCACACAAATAGTTATAAAAGAAAAAAAAAAAAACGGACCAAGAAAAACACGCCTACACCAATTTCAGCGGGACATGAGAAAGTTGACGCCTTTGGCGTTTACGTCAAACGCCGTTGTCGCTCCCTGCTGATGAAGACCAGGGAGATAAGAGATAAGAGGATCGATTATTACCTGGCCTTCACAAGCTCCAGGAATTTGCTGGGTGCCCTTGCCTTCATAAATTGACGGTCTGGGGTGACTAGAAGACCGCGAATTCGACTGTATTTTCTTGGCGTTTTTTGATGCATCCCGGTTGACTTATTCATAAATATTGGAGGAAATGGTCGACTTATTCGTAAATATTGGAGGTATTGGTCGACTTATTCGTAAATATTGGAGGTATTGGTCGACTAATTCGTAAATATTGGAGGAATTGGTTGACTTATTCATAAATATTTTAAGAACTGGTTGACTTATTCATGAATTTACTGGTCGACATATTCATAAATATTGTAAGAATTGGTCGACTTATTCGTAAATATTGGAGGACTTGGTCGACTTATTCATGAACGTTGTAAGCATTGGCCGACATTCATAAATATTGTAAGAACTGGTCGACTTATTCATAAATATTGTAAGAATTGGCTGACTTATTCATGAATATTGTATGAATTGGCCGACTTATTCATAAATATTGTAAGAACTGGTCGACTTATTCGCAAATATTGAAGGAATTGGTCGACTTATTCGTAAATATTGGAGGAATTGGTTGACTTATTCGTAAATATTGGACGAATTAGTGACTTATTCGTAAATTATTGGGACGAATTGGTGACTTAATTCGTAAATATTGGAGGAATTGGTTGACTTATTCGAAATAAATAGGAAGGAATTGGGACTTATTCGGAAATATTGGACGAATTGGTGACTTATGACGAAATATTGGAATTAGTGACTTAAATATTGTTTAAAATATTGGAGGAATTGGTCGACTTATTCGTAAATATTGGAGGAATTGGTCGACTTATTCGTAAATATTGGAGGAATTGGTCGACTTATTCGTAAATATTGGAGGAATTGGTCGACTTATTCGTAAATATTGGAGGAAGTAGACTTATTTTGTAAATATGGAACGGATCGAACTATTGTAAAATATTGGAAGGAATTAAGTGACTTATTTCGTAAATATTGACGAATTGGTGACTATTCGTAAATATTGGAGGAAATAAAAGGTGACTTATTCGAAATATGGAGGAAAATTGGTCGACTTATTCGTAAATATTGGAGGAAAATAGTGACTTATCGTAATATTGAGGGAATAGTGGACTTATTCGTTAAATATTTGAGGGGAAACTTAGTTGACTTCATTCGTAAAAATTGAGGGAATTAGTGAACTTATTCTTTAGGTTAGTAAAATATTGTAAGGGAATGGTACTTATTCATTAAATATTGGAAGGAATTAGGTGACTTTTTAGTAAATATTGTAAGAATTTGGCTGCTGAAGGTATTCATCATATTTGTAAGAACTGGTCGACTTATTCATGAATATTGTAAGAATTGGCCGACTTATTCATAAATGTTGTAAGAATTGGCCGACTTATTCATAAATGTTGTAAGAACTGGTCGACTTATTCGTAAATATTGGAGGAATTAGTGACTTATTCGTAAATATTGGACGAATTAGTGACTTATTCGTAAATATTGGAGGAATTAGTGACTTATTCGTAAATATTGGAGGAATTAGTGACTTATTGGAGGAATTAGTGACTTATTCGTAATATTGGACGAATTAGTGACTTATTCGTAAATACTGGACGAATTAGTGACTTATTCGTAAATATTGGAGGAACAGGTCGACTTATTCGTAAATATAGTGGAGGCATTGGTCGACTTATTCCTAAACATTGGAGGAATTGGTGGCCTTATTCGTAAATATTGGACGAATTAGTGACTTATTCGTAAATATTGGTGGAATTTGTCGACTTATTCATGAATATTGTAAGAACTAGTCAAAATATTCATAAATATTGTAAGAATTGGGTCTGACTTATTCGTAAATATTGTAAGAATTGGCTGGCTTATTCATGAATATTGTAAAAACTGGTCGACTTATTCATAAACATTGTATGAATTGGCCGACTTATTCATAAATATTGTAAGAACTGGTCGACGTATTCATAAATATTGAAGGAATTGGTCGACTTATTCATAAGTATTGTAAGAACTGGTCGATTTATTCATAAATATTGTAAGAATTGGTCGACGTATTCATAAATATTGTAAGAACTGGTCGACTTATTCATAAATATTGTATGAATTGGCCGGCTTATTCATAAATATTGTAAGAACTGGTCGACTTAGTCATGAACATTGTCAGCATTGGTCGACATATTTATAAATATTGTAAGAACTGGTCGACTTATTCATAAACATTGTATGAATTAGTCGACATATTTTATAGCCGTGTTTTGGTATATCTAGGTTGGCCAATTCATAAATGGTGGAGGAGAAATAAAGCGAAATAGTGTGATACATCATCGCAAGCATATAACATGAGAGTGTATTAAAAAAATACTCATATTAGCATGAGTTTT
Organism: Macrobrachium nipponense; assembly: GCF_015104395.2. Taxonomy (NCBI): domain Eukaryota; kingdom Metazoa; phylum Arthropoda; class Malacostraca; order Decapoda; family Palaemonidae; genus Macrobrachium; species Macrobrachium nipponense. The sequence goes on along the minus strand of NC_087211.1, from coordinate 89,006,831 downwards.
GGAATTGCAGAATCAAATCCAGTTATATGTGGCAGACACAAAAATATTTAAAGATAAATCTGAAAAGTTCATCAACGAGAGCTTTCTGTAGAGATTTATTTCTAGATAAATACTATATCATTTTATTCATCAGCTTTTTCCCCACATATTTTTGGTAACACTACACGATTTCCATAAAACGTTTTAAATTTCTTTAACGGAAAGCAAATGGTTTTCATTTTGTTGTGAAAAAATACTGTAGCGTGTCAGGTTTCGCCCTAAACGCAGGTTGTAATATTTAATGGTAACTTGATAATGCCAACGTGTTTATGAATACGGATTATGAAAAGATTTTTGTATCTATTGTACAGAATTTTATTCTTGGAAAGTGATATATCTAAAATGAGTTTGTTTATTAATACTGATATTTGTTGTCTTCAATTTTTTTAATTTATATGCTGGAATCGTAGTATGTTTCCCATGGCACGCCTCGCCTGTGTTGTTCTCACACCTGTTAAACAGAGCAGGGCAGGTGAAGGCTCCTTTCAAAGGTTAATTAGTATTAGTATCAAGGACGTAGTACGCTGCCTGCACGAAGCCACCCCGGTATCTCAAGATAATGAATTAGGCTGGTTTTATGTCCAGCTAAGGAGAAGAGGATTAGTATATATTTCCACTGCAGGATGTCAGTGTACATTTTAGATTATGTAGCTCAGTGGCCAACTCATATTCTGCCTAATTGGATATGTGTATGTGTCTATTTATAATATTTATACATATACATAGATATATATATGTATATAATATATATAGATATATATATATATATATATAAATATATTATATATATACATATTATATATATATATATATATATATATATATATATATTATATATATAGGTATATATATATATATATATATATATAATATATATATATATATATATATATATATATATATTCAGCGTATCCATAAAGTCCCAGTACCATTTTGGACAATAAATAGGAGCAATGGTACTGGGACTTTATGGACACCTTACATATACTTAGTATATATGCATTTAAGCTACAAATGTCTGTTAATATCAGTTCGCTCTACCTCGAATTAATATATATTTTCATATACGTTAACATATATGAAAATATATAAATTCCGAGGTAGAGCGAATTGGATAGTAAAAGACATTAGTAGCTTAAATGCACACACACACACTCTCTCTCTCTCTCTCTCTCCTCTCTCTCTCTCTCTCTCTCTATATCTATATATATATATATATATATATATATATATATATATATGTATATAAATGTATAAAGTATATATAAAGGTAAAGGTAAGAGTAAAGGTTTTTGCCACGAAGGAAAAAATGAGAAGCAAGATAGCAAGCACTTTCGGTCTAGTACGACCCTATACTCAGGCACAACTGATCTTACAGTGGAAATACATAGTCAAAATAGGCTTAATATCCAAACTGACATTACAAGATTAGCAATAATTTCATTCTACAGAAACGAGGAAACGCCTGAGGGCAGGATAAGCGTATATATATATGTATATATATACACACACATCATATACTATATATACATAGATATATATATATATATATATGATATATATATAATATATAATATATTATATATATAGTGTCCATAAAATTCCCAGTACCAATTACAAGTATTTATTGCCCAGAATGGTAGTGGAACTTTATGGAAACGCTGTATTTGCATTGTATATATATATATTATATATATATATATATATATATATATATATATATATTATATCTATCTATATATATCTATATCTATCTATATATATATATATATATATATATATATATAGATATATATATATATATATGTATAGATGATAGATTAGCTATAGATATATCTATATATCTATATATATATATATATATATATATATATATATATATATATATATAGATATATATACTATATATATATATATAGATATATGATATATATATATATATCTAGATATATATATATATATATATATATATATATATATATTATATATATATATATATCTAGATATATATATATATATAGTATATATATATATATATATATATATATATATATATATAGATAGTATATATATATATATATATATATATAGATATATATATATATATATATATATATATCTATATATATATATAATATAATATACTATATATATATATATATATATATATATAATGTTGTGGAAACGCGAAAACCAATCATCATCACCAAACGAAGGATGAGTTCCTTCACGGAGACGAAGCTGTGATGGCAATTGTTTCACCTACAAGGAATGAAGAACACCAGCCAACCAGGGCTGCTCCGTCGCTAGCCAATTCCCAAGGTGTGAATCTTTCTCCTGGTCTCTCGGCGAGTCTCAGAGGAGCGTTCATCCTGAAGAGATTAGGAGAGAGATCGTCAGAGCGAGATAAGGGCGTAGTGCCTGGTTTCAGCACCACCACCAACAGAAGCAGCGGAACGACACTCCTGCTGGAGAAATGCTTCCGTTAATGAGTCAACGGTGCGATGGGTTCTAAGATCCTCACTTTATTGTGAGTTAATTCCTTGAGTTATTTATTTATTTATTTATTTATTTATTTATTTGTTTATTTTTTGCCAATTCAGCTGAATTCCTTTACGGTGAATTGTTTCATCAGAATCATCAGCCTCTCTTTAACATACAGCTGCTATTTGGGAAGCTGCAAAATCATTGTAAATTTCGAAATTTGCAAAATTGGTATAAATTTCGAAGCCACAAAATCATTGCAAATTTCGAAGCTACAAAATCCTTGCAAATTTCGAAGCTACAAAATCATTGCAAATTTCGAAGCTACAAAATCATTGCAAATTTCGAAGCTGCAAAATCTGAGTAAATTTCGATTCTGTAAAATCAGAGTGAATTTCGAAGCTGCAAGATCGGTGGAAATTTCGAAGCTGCAAAATCGGTGGAAATTTCGAAGCTGCAAAATCGGTGGAAATTTCGAAGCTGCAAAATCGGTGGAAATTTCGAAGGTGCAAAATCGATTTAAATTTCGAAGCGGCAAAATCATAGCAAATTTCGAAGTTGCAAAATAGGTTTAAATTTCGAAGCTGCAAAAACACAGTAAATGTCGAAGCTGCAAAATCATAGTAAATTTCGAAGCTGCAAAATCAGAGTAAATTTCGAAGCTGCAAAATCAGAGTACATTTCGAAGCTGCAAAATCAGAGTACATTTCGAAGCTGCAAAATCTGAGTAAATTTCGAAGCTGCCAAATCATTGTAAATTTCGAAGCGGCAAAATCAGGGGAAATTTCGAAGCTGCAAAATCGGTGTAAATTTCGAAGCTGGAAAATCATTGTAAATTTCAAAGCTGCAAAATCAGGGGACATTTCGAAGCTGCAAAATCGGTGTAAATTTCGAAGCTGCAAAATCAGGGGAAATTTCGAAGCTGCAATATAAGGGGAAATTTCGAAGCTACCAAATCATTGTAAATTTCGAAGCTACAAAATCATTGTAAATTTCGAAGCTGCAAAATCATTGTAAATTTCGAAGCTGCAAAATCAAGGGAACTTTCGAAGCTGCAATATCAGGGGAAATTTCGAAGCTGCAAAATCATTGTAAATTTCGAAGCTGCCAAATCATTGTAAATTTCGAAGCTGCAAAATCATGGAAAATTTCGAAGCTGCAAAATCATTGCAAATTTCGAAGCTGCAAAATCAGGGGAAATTTCGAAGCTGCAAAATCGGTTTAAATAAAAGCTGCAAAAACAGAGTAAATATCGAAGCTGCAAAAACAGAGTAAATATCGAAGCTGCAAAACCATTGCAAATTTCGAAGATGCAAAATCGGTTTAAATTTCGAAGCTGCAAAACAGAGTAAACTTCGAAGCGCAAAAACATTGTAAATCGAATTGTAAAACATTGAAATTTCGAAGCGCAAAATATGGATTCGAACTGCAAAATGCATTGCAAATTTCAGCTTGCAAAATCAGGGAAATTTCGAAGCGCATCGGTTTAAATATCAAAAGCTGTCAAAAACAGAGTAAATATCGAAGCTGCAAAAACAGAGTAAATATCGAAGCTGCAAAACCATTGCAAATTTCGAAGATGCAAAATCGGTTTAAATTTCGAAGCTGCAAAATCAGAGTAAACTTCGAAGCTGCAAAATCATTGTAAATTTCGAAGTTGTAAAATCATTGTAAATTTCGAAGCTGCAAAATCAGGGAAAATTTCGAAATTGCAAAATCATTGTAAATTTCGAAGCTGCAAAATCAGGGGAAATTTCGAAGCTGCAAAATCAGTGAAAATTCTAAGCTACAAAATCATTGTAAATTTCGAAGCTGCAATATCAGGGGAAATTTCGAAGCTGCAAAATCATTGTAAATTTCGAAGCTGCAAGATCAGGGAATATTTCGAAGCTGCCAAATCATTGTAAATTTCGAAGATGCGAAATCGGTATAGATTTCAAAGCTTCATAATCATCGTAAATTTCGAACCTGCAAAATCATCGTAAATTCCGAAGTTGCAAAATTATTGTTAATTTCGACGCTGCAAAATCATCGTAAACTTCGAAGCAGCAAAATCATTGTAAATGTCGAAGCTGCAAAATCATTGAGAATTTCGGAGCAGGGAATTCGGTGTAAATTTCGAAGCTGCAAAATCAGTGGAAATTTCGGAGCTCCCTCATTAGTGTAAATTTCGTAAGATCCGCACTTTATCGTCAGTAACCCATTAAGTTATCTGTTGTCATTTACTGGCTATTAGGCAAATGATCACTACTTAACGGAAGATAAAGAAGAAGAACGTATACTACTATCTTTCTAGGTAATAATATCATAAAGAGAGAGAGAGAGAGAGAGAGAGAGAGAGAGAGAGGGGGAGAGTGCATCTCTATTAATAACAAAGTACTTTAAACAAAGTGGTGGACATATTTTCATTGAGGTATAATGGGATATCTAAAATCGATAAAAAAAAAAATATATAACTGAGTCTCAAGTTCTCCCATTAGTCAGGCTAAAAAGGCTTCTAAAGGAGAGAGAGAGAGAGAGAGGAGAGAGAGAGAGAGAGAGAGAGAGAGAGTGGGAAAAGGCAGTTATTTCCATTCCTCTCTCCTTTCGTTTGTTATCCTCTCTCTCTCTCTCTCTCTCTCTCTCTCTCTCTTCTGCTTTGGCAACAATATGCTTCCTTTCCTGGTGGTGCGAAATAGTGCTTTCGCTGAAAGAAAGAAAGAAAGAAAAAAGGGATTCGCTTCTCTGTCATCGACTTTGTCGTATCTTTGTCAGCGACTTTTATCTCTCACCTTTGTCCCTTTGCTTTGGCGTCGCTGGAGTAATCTCCCGCGGGTTCTTTCCTGGTTAAATGCCACTTAAAAACAAAGAGAGAGAGAGAGAGAGAGAGAGAGAGAGAGAGAGAGAGAGAGAGAACGTTTTGTGGAATTAGCGACCTCCAAAGACGCAGCTGATTCCATAATAAAATCAAAGTTCTTTTTAGAAATATAAAAAAGATATATTGAGGATTGGAGGAGAGAGAGAGAGAGAGAGAGAGAGAGAGAGAGAGAGAGAGAGGCTATAAAACCTGATATTCAGGTACAAAAAGTAATTCAGTAATAACTTCAGAGAGAGAGAGAGAGAGAGAGAGAGAGAGCTTCGTGGAATTAGCCCTCTCTCAAAACCAGTAATAACAACGTCTCAGTAAAAAGAAACAAATTCTTTTTATATGATTTATATACAAGAAATTTATACTAAGGATTAGGTTATAATATAATAATAATAATAATAATAATAATAATAATAATAATAATAATAATAGTAGTAGTAGTCATAGTAGTAGTAGTAGTAGTAGCAGAGAAACAAAGACAGACAAACAGACATACAAAGAACAGAAACACACAACCAAAAAAAGAAGAAAAAAAACTATCTGTATGATTCTCTGAAACAACAGCCTCTCAGTTATTTCCCTCCCATACTTAAGGATGAAAAAACCCTTTCTTAGCATCACTCGAAAGCAATCTGCATGAAAAGAGGACTTTCTGAGAAGGAAAGTTATTTTCGTCGTTTCATACGTTTCATAACCCTTGAAATGAGTTCTCTTTAGGGAAAATATGTGATACAAAAGAAAAAAAAAAAGAATGTCAGTGGAAGGATACAACTTTGTAAGGAAATATTTAAAAGGTTTCTTACTCCAGGAAATGAATTACGTTGCTCGGAAGATGAGGTTCTAAGTCTCCAACATTCTATGTTATTTAGTGTTTCATATTTCGTTTTTCATTATAAGTAATGCAGTTTTATCTACTCACTAAAACGCGCCAGTACTGTCTTAGTTACTATAACCGATCTAAACGTGAGTTCCCGGTGATTCGTTTGACTAAATTCTGTTAAAGACATTAAAAATATCGGGGTTAACGCAATTGTGTTATGTGATTTTATTACCAATATGCCATTTCATAAAATCTGGATTTTTATTGAGATTATCTTTTTCAAGACCTAAATCTCCTAGGGTCGTTTTACAGTTATGTCTTTATTATTGTTTCCCCTTTTCTTTTTTCTTTCGGCCTGGGCTACAAAATGTGACCTAGTTCACGGTCCGATTGACCTCTCCCCTAAAAAGAAAATAAATAAGGCTAAATAAGGTTTCAAAAGACGTCTTCAAGACAGCAGGTACCGTCTTATGCCGGAGTCGCCTCTGGAAATCTAATTTCAGCCCGGCTGAATTTGACGCTCCGCTCTGCCTGCTAAAACTCACCGGGGGTCTCCAGGCTGTAACTTGAACTATGGCTAACAGTAATCGCATTTGACTTCGTCTGCATTCTATTTTCCAGGAAGGCCGACCGACATCGTAGCTAAGCATGTGGTGCAAGGCCTGTGGGTATTTATATGGGAGTTTCTTATCGATGTTATCTGACAGAACTTTATCGAGTCTAAGTGGAAAGTGGTCGGCCATGAAGTGGCCACGCACATGGGACACTTTAAGGGCTTCCAGGTAGCTTGTTTGTACGAGTCTGGAAGCGCTCATGTATTAAATACGTATTTCCCAGTAGGGGGTTAGTGCCGTCAGTGCCCCTAACGTGGTGCACTGTAGGCATTGCATAAGGTTCTTTGTAGCGTCCCTTCGACGCCTAGCTGCAACTTCTTGCATTCCTTTTACTGCACTTCCGTTCATATTCTCTTTCTCCCATCTGACTTTCCACCCTCTCTAACAATTGCTCCATAGTGCAACTGCTTTGAGGTTTTCCTCCTGTTACGCCTTTCAAACCTTCTTACTATCAATTTCCCTTTCAGCACTGAATGACCTCACAGGCCCCAGCCCTTGGCCATCGGCCTAAAGTCATATTTCTGATTCCAGCTCCATGAATACGCGTTTATGCGTCCTCTCACGCTGTGTATACTGAGTATATTTACACCCAAATACACGGAAAATGGCCATTCCTCGAATAATTATCATAAAAATATGGAAAACCACTCACGGGTGTTGACGCAACGCCAGCAAACATCACAAAACAAACAACGAGATAACGAGGAACGTTCTCGTCGCGCAAATGCCAGAAACTTTCGCGTGTAACAGTTTTACGCCTGACTTGCCCCGGCACCAGGGAACGAGGAAAGATACGTCTCTGCGTTATTATTTTATTATTATTATTATTATTATTATTATTATTATTATTATTATTATTTAGAAGATGAACCCTATTCATACGGAACATACCCAAAACAGTGGCCATTGACTTGAAATTCAAACTTCAAAAAATATGGTTATTATTATATTATTATTATTATTATTATTATTATTATTATTATATTATTATTATTATTATTATTATTTGGGAAAAACTCTCTATCACGAGAGTATATGCAATGTTCTATGGGGTCCACAATAATAAAAATGTTAAAAGTTGTGCATAATTCATAAACACTTTTATAACAGTTTTCGAACCCTTCCCTGGGTTCATCTTTAGGGGAGGGTTCGATAGCTTTTATAAAGTGTTTGTAAATTATACACGAACTTTTAACATATTTATTATTTGGACCCCATAGAACATTATTATTATTATTATTATTATTATTATTATTATTATTATTATTATTCAGAAGATGAAACCTATTCATAAGGAACTATCCCACCACAGGGGCCACTGACCTGAAATTCAAGCTTCCAAAGACTATGTTCATAAGGTTAGGAGAAGTAAGAGGAAAGGGAAATGCATCGACAGGAGAGCTCTCACTTATATAAAAAAAAGATTAATGAACAGACAAAAATGTATTAATATGGAAGGATAATAGATAAGGGTAGCAAAGCATTGCATTTTAGCTTGAACTTCCGAAGAAGAAGTTCCAGTTGCACGACATCCCCAGGGAGGTTGTTCCACGTTACGACGGTGTGAGGAAAAAAGAAGTTCGACAGTGTGAGGAATAAAGAAGTTCGACAGTGTGAGGAAAAAAGAAGTTCGACGGTGTGAGGAAGAAAGAAGAAGTTCGACAGTGTGATGAAAAAAGAAGTTCGACAGTGTGAGGAACAAAGAAGTTCGACGGTGTGAGGAAAAAAGAAGTTCGACGGTGTGAGGAAAAAAGAAGTTCGACAGCGAGGAATGGCAAAGAAAAAAAAAAAAAGAAAAAACTAAAAAAAAAAAAAAAAACTGAATTACACAAACTTTGACTTATGCGTTATTATCCTGAAACTGAATGGCAAAATAAAAATAAAAATGATAAAAAAACCCTTAAATTTCTATTTCAAGACGACCATTTCTCATCATGAAGCACCCTTCATAATGAGAAACAACACAAAAACGCAACGCCTCTTAGGGGGTAATAAAAATGAGAAACAGCACAACTCAACGCCTCTTAGGAGGTGATAAAACTCTATGGCGAATTTATCTTACAATTCTAAATGTTTCGTATGGAATTACGACTCCCACAACATCAGAGTGCGAAGACATCTGCAATATATGAAAAGAAATGTACCTCTTACTATTTTTGAAGAGAGAAATCCTGATTCAAAATGATTCGATATAACACCTCCAAAATAAATTTCAATAAATGCTTCTAAACTTCTACACGAAAACCTTATTGTAAAATCACAATGAATTCAAATACATTTAATTTTCATCACCTGGATAATTGTACTGTAATAAGGAGAGAGAGAGAGAGAGAGAGAGAGAGATGAGAGAGAGAGAGAGAGAGAAACTATAAACCATCATCATCTATCTATCTATCTATCTATCTATCTATCTATATATATATATATATATATATATATATATATATATATATATATATATATATATATATATATATATATATATTATATATATATATATATATATACACCCCAAGGTCATCGCTGAGTTTATATATATATATATATATATATATATATATATATATGAAGAGAACAACGTGAATTCTGTGATAGTTTTCTTACTGAATTTTTAAAAAGTTATGTCTTAGACTTGATTATAATTCAGCGGTTGAATGAAGTGATATAACGAGTATACCTGTTTTTCCATGACATGCGTAAGAGAGGGAATAATAATAATAATAATAATAATAATAATAATAATAATAATAATAATAATAATAATAATAATAATAATAATAATAATAATAGATGAGTATTTGAGAAATAAAGAGAAAAAATAAAAGAACAGAAATAACTACAATCCTAATATTCGCTGTGTATATCTCCGTATACCTTTAAAAGGAACAACCTTTTTCTACACTAGGAACTGAAATAAAGTTTTCAGCTGAAAGAGCCGCTGGAACAAAGGTAATCAGTAGTTCCCCCCCTCCCCCACACACCCCACCCTGCACAAAATTGCCTTCAGTTACAAAAGACTGGCTGAAGTTGCATAGCGGTGTAGATCGGTCCATCGCATCGGCTTATCATTCATCAGCACTAATTGAAACGTAGGATAGGTCCCTGTGATGTCAGGAATTGGCTCTTCTCTCTTCCAGCTCATTTTCCTGAAAATTCTGAAACAGCGCAGCCCAGCAGCCCTTTTGACTATACTCTGTTTTTTTCCATCTGTATACCCGCCTGTGGTGTTTGCGCCATGGTAACACTGCGTCCTGGGCTTTAGATAGTTACGCTATGTGTAAGTTTTAGGTAAATAACCTTTATCTGGGTGTACATTTGCAACTGAAAAGTGTTTTGATAATTTACTGTATGCGAATTACACCGTTAATATTCGAAATAGGATATTATTATTATTGTTGAATGTAAGCTGAATGTAACTATCTAAAGCCCGGGACGCAGTGTTTCCATACGCAAACACCACAGGCGGGTGGACAAATGGAAAAAAACAGAGTATAGTCGTCACATCTCATTAAGAAGACTATTGTGTACCTTTTTAAGGGAAGGTTACATTTTCTCTCCCAGTTTAACCAAGGTTTGAACCACGGTCTAAGTCTAGGAACATACCTAGACCGTGGTTTGAACCAGGCTTGCTTTAAGATTTCCTCTCCCAGTCTAACCAAGGTTTGAACCACGGTCTAGGTCTAGGTACATGCCTAGACCGTGGTTTGAACCAGGTTAGCTTGGAGGGGCTTCGTGTGTTAGAAATAATATAATACTAATCACTTTAGCCTTTGCAGTAACAACAAAGGTGTCAACAGAATGATTAGGGAAATCAGCCAACAAGACTCATTGAAGTTTTATCGTTGAAAATAAGTCACCAAGAAATACTCTTAGATAAGAAACCCCTCAATCGCTGTCTGTCACAAATTGGCATGGGTGATGGGATTATCAAAACAAAGCTACCAGTCACAATAGCAAACGCAGAACGAAAGCTCTTTCATCTAGACGATTGATTTTAGCAACCGTTCTTCGGCTTCGCTTGGATGATAGCGTCAGAAATCGAAAGCTATAGAAAACGGGAAATGAAGAGAGAAGGGGAACTGCGAACAAGTGGATGCCATTACAGAATTGCAAGGGAGAGAATGTGCGGCTTGTATGGAGATCACAGCAGATTATACGTCGCATCATCTGACGATTATTGGTTGGCAAGGAAATCTTGGAAACATAGCAGAGACATTTTAGATTGACTGGACTAGCTAAGCTTTGAGCTGACATGTTCGAAACTTCTCAATGCAATAGCCAGGTAATCATTAATGAGCAACGTTCACATCTACTCCAGCTCTCTCTCTCTCTCTCTCTCTCTCTCTCTCTCTCTCTCTCTCTCACATTTGGGCTTTTGTGGGGATCTTTGGATTTCACTAATTTTCAGTTTTTCATTGCTTTTCAATGAATTTGTTTTTGCTTCAGTTTACATTACTTATATAATATATATATATATATATATAGAATTATATATATATATATTTATATATATATAGTATATACTATATATATATATATATATATATATATATATATATATCTATATATATATATATATATAATATGTTTAAATAGGTATAGGCGCAATGCATAACCGCACATTTATTTTCCCTAATTTTAACAGAAAATCTAAGGCAGGGGCTACCATACCCGTTGGGGGTATGAGAACCACATGCTGGGGGTATGGGACTAGATCTCTGGATATTTGTATATATTTGAGTTTAATGCGGGTACACTTTGTAAATATATAACTATATAAGATTATGAATGCTTTTGATTTTCTTGCATGGTCTAGTCCTAGCTATACCTAAACTGTGTATATTAAGTTATATTGTCAATAAATAGGAATTAATTGGACTTAAGCAAAGGGTATATGGAACCATATTGGGATATTCATTAGGGGTCTGGAGTCATCAAAAGGTGAAGAAAATCGTAAAAAAAAGGGGAAAAAAAGTAGGGCAAAATAATTCATGTCATATATTTGGCCAAATGGTGCCCTAAATTATTATTTTGAAAATGGCATTAAAGAAAATGGCATACTACGTAGATACAATAAAATAAAAAAGTTTTTTGTTTAATTATTCAGTTTCAGAATCAGTAAAAAAGTAAGCTCAAATATTCAGGAAAGGCAACAAGGGAGGCATATATATTCATTACTTGGTTATATACGCATATATATATATATATATATATATATATATATATATATATAGATATATATATATATATATATATATATATATGTATATATATATATATATATATATATATATATATATATATACACACTATATACACACACATAACCCTATCTCGTTTTCTTTCAGAGAGCTTTGAAGACTCACATCAAAGGGGAACCCTAGCAAACGCAGAACTACTATGGCCATTGATCATAGTGGCCTGGCAACCTCTGGCAACTTTTGAAGGCCCAGGGATGTTTTTGGAGGACCCGTTCTTGAGTAATCGCGGTACCCTGAGGAGGACCAGGTCCAATGGGACGAAGATGTATCCCCAGTGAGTATTATTCTCCAATATGTCTGAAGTGTCTAGTAATGCGTTCAAATTCTTTCGCAAGTTTTCGCTGAATGTACTCAACATATGTCAGTCTTGTTGCAAAGCTTCGCATGTACGGGGTGTCCATAAAGTCCCAGTACCATTACGGGTATTTATTGCTCAGAAATGGTACTGGGACTTTATGGATAACCTGTATCTTGGTGTTTTAAACGAGCCTTTCTTAGTGAGTATTGAACGTGTGCTTAGTGAAACCTCCTTGATATTATTATTATTATTATTATTATTATTATTATTATTATTATAACCTTAAACACCATATGTTTAAAAGGGTGTCCACTACCTATTATTATTATTATTATTATTATTATTATTATTATTATTATTATTATTATTGATTATTATTCAGCTCGGTCAGAATTTCATTCCAGAAATTCATGGCGCAGTGGTACGGGAATCCCAGCGACCTGTAGGTCAGGTCACCCTCCCTGACCTGACTGGCCCGTTATTTTTTTTTTATTGTCTTTGTGAAACGTATATAACGCAGTGATGAGAAAAATTCAGTTATCTCTGGTTTTAATTACTTTTTCAGTTTTCGCTTTAATAGATGTCATACATTATTCATATATATATATATATGTCATTATTTCTTTCTTCGTTTCATAATGTTGGTTTTCTCCTCAAAAATAATAATAATAATAATAATAATAATAATAATAATAATAATAATAATAATAATAATAATAATAATAATAATAATAATAAACACCAACGAGAGAGAGAGAGAGAGAGAGAGAGAGAGGGAGAGAGAGAGCAAACCTTTTGAAAGGAAATCAGTCTATTGGAAGTGACTTCCTTGATGATATCAAATATAATGTCTGCAGCAATTTATATTTTAGCGTAGGGTAAATTAATCCGATTTTACTTGCGAGACTTCCTTGATAATATCAAATACATCTGCAGCATTTTATTTTAGCGGAGGGGTCAATTAATCAGATTTTACGCGCGAGACTTCCTCGATTATATCAAATATATCTGCACCATTTTATTTTAGCGTAGGGGTCAATTAATCAGATTTTACGCGCGAGACTTCCTTGATAATATCAAATATGTTTGCAGCATTTTATTTTAGCGTAGGGGTCAGCTGATCAGATTTTACGCGTGATCCGCTTTTAATTACGAAGAGAAGATCTCTATGAGGCTCTAACAGTGGGATGGGGGTTGGGGGGTGGGGGGTTGGGGTGGGGTTGGGGGGGGGGGAATCGGTGTTGGTTGTAATCTTATTGATGCAATTGATTTTATTCCAGGGAAAACTCTACCCTCAGACAAGGGGACAATTCATTTACGGTTTTTTAGTGGATTTCTGTAGGGTTGTTCGTTGAATAATGGTGATCTAACTAACTAACTAACTAACTAACTAATAATAATAATAATAATAATAATAATAATAATAATAATAATAATAATAATAATAATAATAATAATAATAATAATATCAATAATAATAATAATAATAATAATAATAATAATAATAATAATAAAAATATGGAGCAATCCGGTATCACACAACAAACATGCAACATGGCTCCAGGAAGTCAAGGAAGAAGAAACAGGGAGAGTAAAACAAAGATTCACAGAGATCACGACAGACACAGTCAGACACCAACTAAAGAAAAATGCCAAAATGGAAAGCCCAGGTCCCGATGAAGTCCATGGATACCGGCTTCAAAAACCTCAAGGCCCTACACCCACGAATAGCAGAACAACTCCAGCATTGTATCTCAAATCACCATGCACCCAAATGGATGACCACAGAAGAACATCCTTAGTACAAAAAGACAAGAGTAAGGGAAATATAGCCAGTAACTACAGGCCTATCACCTGCCTACCAATAATGTGGAAGTTACTAACAGGTATCATCAGTGAAAGGCTATACAACTACCTAGAGGAGACAAACACCATCCCCCACCAACAGAAAGGCTGCAGAAGGAAGTGTAGGGGCACAAAAGACCAGCTCCTGATAGACAAAATGGTAATGAAGAACAGTAGGAGAAGGAAAACCAACCTAAGCATGGCATGGATAGACTATAAGAAAGCCTTCGACATGATACCACACACATGGCCAATAGAAATGCTTGTTGAAAATATACGGGGCAGGAGGAACACACCATCAGCTTCCTCAAAAAAATACAATGCGCAACTGGAATACAATAACTTACAAGCTCTGGAATAAGACTAGCAGAGGTTAATATCAGGAGAGGGACCTTTCCAGGGCGACTCACTGTCCCCACTACTCTTCGTAGTAGCCATGATATTCCCATGAACAAAACCGTACTACAGAAGATGGATGCCGGGTACCAACTCAAGAAAAGAGGCAACAGAATCAACCATCTGATGTTCATGGACGACATCAAGCTGTATGGGATAAGAGCATCAAGGAAATAGATACCCTAATCCAGACTGTAAGGATTGTATCTAGGGACATCAGGATGGAGTTTGAAATAGAAAAATGCGCCTTAGTCAACATACAAAAACGGCAAAGTAACGAGAACTGAAGGGATAAAGCTACCAGATGGGAGCAACATCAAACACATAGATGAGACAGGATACAAATACCTGGAAATAATGGAAGGAGGGGATATAAAACACCAAGAGATGAAGAACACGATCAGGAAAGAATATATGCAGAGACTCAAGGCGATACTCAAGTCAAAACTCAACACCGGAAATATGATAAAACCGCCATAAACACATGGGCAGTGCCAGTAATCAGATACAGCGCAGGAATAGTGGAATGGACGAAGGCAGAACTCCGCACCATAGATCAGAAAACAGGAAACATATGCCAATACACAAAGCACTACACCCAAGAGCAAATACGGACAGACTATACATAACACGAAAGGAAGGAGGGAGAGGACTACTAAGTGTAGAGGACTGCGTCAACATCGAAAAACAGAGCACTGGGGCAATATCTGAAAACCAGTGAAGACGAGTGGCTAAAGAGTGATGGGAAGAAGGACTAATAAAACAATTTAGACGAAGACCAGAAATATACAGAGACAGGAGAATGACAGACAGAACCAAGAGGACTGGCACAACAAACCAATGCACGGACAATACATGAGACAGACTAAAGAACTAGCCAGCGATGACACATGGCAATGGCTACAGAGGGGAGAGCTAAAGAAGGAAACTGAAGGAATGATAACAGCGGCACAAGATCATGGCCCTAAGAACCCAGATATGTTCAAAGAACGATAGACGGAAATAACATCTCTCCCTTATGTAGGAAGTGCAATACGAAAAATGAAACCATAAAACCACATAGCAACCGAATGCCGGCACTTGCACAGAACCAGTACAAGAAGAGGCATGATTCAGTGGCAAAAGCCCTCCACTGGAGCCTGGCCCAGCAAGAAACATCAGCTACCTTGCAGTAATAAGTGGTACGAGCACCAACCTGAGGGCAGTGATAGAAAACGATCAGGCAAAGATCCTCTGGGACTATGGTATCAGAACAGATAGAGTGATACGTGCAAACAGACCGGACGTGACGTTGATTGACAAAGTCAAGAAGAAAGTATCACTCATTGATGTTGCAATACCATGGGACACCAGAGTTGAAGAGAAGGAGAGGGAAAAAATGGATAAGTATCAAGATCTGAAAATAGAAATAAGAAGGATATGGGATATGCCAGTGGAATCGCGTACCCATAATCATAGGAACACTAGGCACGATCCCAATATCCCTGAAAAGGAATCTAGAAAAAACTAGAGGCTGAAGTAGCTCCAGGACTCCATGCAGAAGAGTGTGATCCTAGAAACGGCACACATAGTAAGAAAAGTGATGGACTCCTAAGGAGGCAGGATGCAATCCGGAACCCCACACTATAAATACCACCCAGTCGAATTGGAGGACTGTGATAGAGCAAAAAAAAAAAAAAAAAAAAAAAAAAAAAAAAATAATAATGTTTGTCTTGAAGTGGAGAAGCAAATCCACAGTTTTGTATGGGTAGAAATATATCCAAAAACAAATCTATCCGGAGAGCCTCCGGGAAGCTGCTCGATCTCCTAGATTTCCCCCATACATAGCTGTGAACTATATTTCTGCAGTAATAATAATAATAATAATAATATAATAATAATAATAATAATAATAATAATAATGGCGGAAGGAGACCCTCTTTCAAACGAGTATTATGAAAAATATATTGCTGCATCTGCTGCATTTAACTTGTAAAATAGTCCCCTTCTTAATATTTGTCTACTAACTGCTTTCTCTCTAATAGCAGAGGAAAAGCAGTCATAAAAATAGAGAATACCATTTACAAGTTAAATGCAGCTGATGCAGCAATAATAATAATAATAATAATAATAATAATAATAATAATAATAATAATAATAATAATAATAATAAATATTTTCGTGAATGCCTCTAGGATTAAATGTAGGAGGCTTAGGAGAGATATAACCAATATAATAATAATAATAATAATAATAATAATAATAATAATAATAATAATAATAAATATTTTCGTGAATGCCTCTAGGATTAAATGTAGGAGGCTTAGGAGAGATCTAACCAATAATAATAATAATAATAATAATAATAATAATAATGATAAATATTTTCGTGAATGCCTCTAGGATTAAATGTAGGAGGCTTAGGAGAGATATAACCAATAATAATAATAATAATAATAATAATAATAATAATAATAATAATAATAATAAAATAATAATAATAATAATGATAAATATTTTCGTGAATGCCTCTAGGATTAAATGTTGGAGGCTTAGGAGAGATCTAACCAATAATAATAATAATAATAATAATAATAATAATAATAATAATAATAATAATAATAATAATGTTGGATACCTTACACGAAGGCCTCCAAGACTGACTCTGGGAGAAGGCAGGTTGGTGAATATTAATCTAGCTTTATGTCAACATTGGCCTTCGCCCAAAGGCATCCCGTCAGAATTGTACGTTGCCAAAGGCAATACCAAGTTAAGTATGGACCTCTGGTCTCCGTCCAACCAACAGAAACGGCACAAGATGTGACGGAGATGAAAGGCAATCAAGTCTTCTGACGGTATAAGTCTAGATTCAGTTGTAGGATCATCCAAGGAAATAACTCACTAGATAATTAGGCTGACAGTTTTAGATCCAAGTCCGTAGGAAGGATATTGTCCTGCATGATAGGCCTACTGCATATTCAGAGAGCGCTTCGAAACCAGGCGTTATCTGACCTCCAGCTTACCCGGGACGCATGCAAGATTTAAAATAGAGCCTTGCTTCACCAACGAAAATTAGAATAAATGTGATATATATATATATATATATATATTATATATATATATATGATATATTATATATATATATATATATATATTTTAAATTAAAAATCATTTTCTGCACTGTTTAGCATGCACATCATTTGCAATTTGCACTGCAGGGTTGCCGTTTTGAGGAATTTCGTCTATTAGTGTGGCTTTCTGGTGACATCTGGCAACCCTCCGTGGCTTTTCCGACCACAGGCCACGGCACTGAAGAAAAAAATTCTTCACTTTGCCTTTTTTATGTTTTATTATGAAAATAAAGATATAAAACATATCCTGCTTATTTATCAAATGAATTTTATTTTTCTTCATCAAAAACACTTTTTATTAAGCTAGTGACGTGTAGTTTTCTAACATCACGGAAAATAATTATACATCGGAAAATACGCATTCTAACCATTAAATCATAAATAAAGCAAAAAAAAAAAAAATTAGATGAACTGCATATGGTAACACTGCTAAATACCAATGTTGTGAAGAAAAAACGGCATCACTGATTTGCAGTCTTCTCGCTTCAGTAGTTTTTAAGATCTGAGGGCGGACAGAAGACGCGCTGACGAACCGACAGAAAGCCATCTCAATGGTTTTCTTTTACAGAAAACTAGAACCCATTAGACTGCTGCATCAGGTAAAATGACCTTGCATAATGCTAAGCAAAGCAATATTGATTCCTCTTCACATTCGGCCTCAGTGAAAACAACAACTGTGGGACAATACAGAACCTGCTGGTCGGTCCCTTTCACCATTTTCGAGAGAGTCGAAAATACGTTTTCTCAAAGTTTCGAGATTCTGGACGCTTCCTGAATACGCTCTCCACCGAAAGCCGTGAATCCGAGGGAGAAATCAATTAACTCTTTCAGCCTTTGTGGGTTTCATACCCACACCCCTAGAAAGACCCCATAGTGATGCACTGTAGGCATTACTTGAGGTTCTTTGCAACGTGCCTATGGCCCCTACCTACAACCCCTTTCATTCCTTTTACAGCACCTCCTTTCATATTCTCTTTCTTCCGGGGTCCTTTCCACTTTGATTCATAGTGCAACTGCTTTGAGGTTTTCGTCCTGTTACACCTTTCAAACTTCTCTACTGTTAACTTCAGTTTCAGTGCTGAGTGACCTCATAGGTTCCAGTGTTTGGCCTCTGACCTAAATTCTGCATATTCAATTCACTAGGAAGAGTGAGGTCACCAGTAAAGTGGGTTTCGGGTAACCACTTTTCCTTCCGGGGTTGGATTCGAATCCCATTGACACGAAAAATTTTTTTTTCATTCATTTCCCTTCTGGATCCAAGGCTTTCGTTCGAAAGGCCTATCCATAAGGTTTTGGGAAATCGAAAAGGAAGAGGTCACAATACCCGTTACAAATGAATGTTTCTTGGGAATGTGCATTCTATAATGATAAAATCTGAGTGGGTCTTTTTGTTTGTCCGCCCCGGTTGGGGGCGGGCTAAGTAGGGGATTGGAAGGGTAGGGGAGACATGACACATCCACCCTCCTCATGCAACCCTGTATTTCTGGCCCAGATGGTGGCTGGGTAGGTAGTGGGTCGGGAGGGGAGGGGAGACATAACACATACACCTCCTTCTGTCTGGTCTGGGTAGGGGCGGGGTACGTAGGGTAGACTTGACAGGTAGTGTTGCCTGGTTCCAGCGCAGCGTAGCACGAGGCATCAAGCTCGTTATCAAATACTGTTTGATTTTGAAAAAATAATTATCCTGTTTTCACTGAATTAAAAATAAAGAAAATGGGATTAGATATCCCAGCAAACAAAAACAAGTCTCTTTCAGCTTCCCCGAGGCTAAGATCTGCCTAATTAACTGTCCGGATAATGGTGAATGTTCCCATTACGAAACTTTAGAGGCCGAATTTCAATGCTCTTCTGTTCAACTGATAAAAAAAAAACGAGCAACATTTTTTTTAAAATGCAAACATAAAAAGTTAGGGTTAGAATTACGATACGACATTCTTAAATCTGCAACGAATGGGATGAGATTACAGCCTATTTAGATTCACTGTTTTGACGACAGAGATTTTTTTTTCTGGGTTTAATGATATGAAACAATTCCCTCGTCTTTTACATTGCGTCAGTATCATTGCAAGCCTATCAGTGGGTGAAACTGGATTACCCTTGAAATTTTAATTTTGTAGAAGGCACTGGCACAAGGTAAAATGCAGGTACATGAATAAAGCCTGAATACCCAAGAGGTGTTACAGGATACAGACAAACGCACACTCAACACACACACACACATACACACAAAAACACACACAAAAAATATATATAGATATATATATATATATATATATATATATATATATATACATACATACATATATATATATATATATATATATATATATATATATATATATAGATATATATATATATATATATAGTATATTAGATAACAGGATCGCATTTTAAAACAGTAAAGTATCTAGATGAATTTTTTATGGAAAAAAAAAAAAAAACAAAAAAAAAAAAAATAGAATAGACTACCAGGACGATGAGGACAGAAGAGTACTTGAAACCATATAACTTTTTTTTTTTTTAAATAAAACACCGCTGCATACCTTCCTGTTTAAATGAGGCCTTGTTATTGATTGTATTTATGCAATGACAATTGTGCGAGTGATAATATATATATATATATATATATATATATATATATATATATATATATATATATATATATATATATATTATACAAAGTTGACCACCATAATAAGGTTCAGCGTAAAATGATCTGCTCATCGTGCCACGAATGTCTTGAAAACTGAGTGTAACAGAAATAGAGTTACAGTCTGGTGGTAGGTCAGGGGTGACCTTCCTCCCACAGACCGTCGCGTCGGATTAAATTACTGTCAGGTAAGTGCTCTTTGCCACCTCTAGAGTCCACCTTACTTTACCTCGCAAACAATATCTGTCATATTTATTATACCTGCTATGAAGCAACGCTGGCCTTATCTCTCATGATTTAATGACTAAGAGTATCTTTAATTTAATGAATTTATATATTATTATTATTATTATTATATTATTATTATTATTATTATTATTATTATTATTATTATTATTATTATTCAGAAGATGAACCCTATTCATATGGAGTAAGACCACCAAAGGTGCCACTGACTTGAAATTCAAGCTTCCAAAGAATATGACGTTCAGTATACATTTGTTTACTAAAATGGGTGAAACAGTCACTACCTTCATATTTGATCTATCAACACTCGGCGCACTGTAGGCATTACTTCAGGTTCCTTGCAGCGTCCCTTCTGCCCCTAGCTGCAACATCATTCATTCTTTTTACTGTACCTCCGTTCATATTCGCTGTCGTCCGTCTTACTTCCTGTCAGGCTTTCCTCCCGTTGCACCTTTCAAACCTCTGACTTTAAATGACCTCATAGGACCCAGCACTTGGTCTAAATTTGATATTATATTTCCATTTCTATGAAATACCAAACGCCATTAACGTATGACGTAATCCACGATATTAAAAAAAAAGATAATAAATCAATATTCGTTCATAAAACGTGGCATCTCATTTCGTTCAATCGAGACCCATGCAAATGAGAGACCAAATCATTGGAAAGCACGAGCACATAGATATTAGACCGCATTAATATCATTATTGCTATTGACCCTCCAAGTTAAATATGCATTTGAACCGTTGTATCACGAAAGCACCAA
Organism: Macrobrachium nipponense; assembly: GCF_015104395.2. Lineage (NCBI taxonomy): Eukaryota > Metazoa > Arthropoda > Malacostraca > Decapoda > Palaemonidae > Macrobrachium > Macrobrachium nipponense. The sequence goes on along the minus strand of NC_087211.1, from coordinate 88,985,453 downwards.
ATATTGTACCCAGCGAAGATGATGCAATGCGAGTCATAATTCTTAAGAGGGTTCTAATGAAATTACTTTATTCTTTAAGAAGGGGGTTGGGGACGTTGTGGGGGGGAATTGTAAGTCCAGACTGAGGTTTGACTAAAACTGACAGAATGTATATTTACTTTTTTTCAAACTCTTATACTAATTTTAACTTTAAATTTTAATTTCTTTAATAAAAAAACAAATAGTGGTAAATGTAACTACGTGACTATAGCTAGTTTCAATTAAAAATTCAAATTTCTTAATAAATAAACAGGAAGTGGTAAATGACAATAAATGACTAGAGCCACTTTCAATTTTAAATTCTAATTTATCCAATAAAAAAAGAAAGTGGCAAATGAAAATGAGCGACTAGAGCCATGAAAAAAAAAAATATATGATAAGCAATTCACGATTGGAAGATTTGAACATACACGCGGAAACAATGAGAGAAATTAAATGATAAAAAAATGGAATATGCCAAATATAAAATGACCGAAAAACAATGGAACAAAAGCGGAGAGATGAATGAAAGCAAGAACGAAATAGTAGAATCATCAGTGTGAGATTTAAGGGAGAGCTGGAAGGGTGATTATGTAAATGGATAAAAAAAAAAAAAAATTCGGACCATTAAGGCGGATAAAGAGTTGGCTGAAAACGGTCTCTCTCTCTCTCTCTCTCTCTCTCTCTCTCTCTCTCTCTCTCTCTCTCACCATGCCCCTGAAAAAGTGTTGAAGTTAGATTTTACAATGGCGAAATCTTAAGAACTGTTCCTTTAAGTATCGTTAGGTATCTAAGTATTCTTAAGAATCTGTAGGTGTCGTTAAGTAGCTTTAGGTTTCTTTAGCAGTTTTAGGTGTCTTCAAGTAGTGTTAGGTAACTTTAAATATCTAGATTTTTTAAGTATCTTTAGGTGTCTTCAAGTAGTCTTAAGTGTCCTTAAGTATCTTTAGGTATCTTTAAATAGTTTTAGGTGTCTTTAATTATCTTTAGGTATCTTTCAATAATTTCAGATGTCTCTAAGTATCTATAAGTGTCTTTAAGTATCTTTAGGTGTCTTTAAATATCCTTCGGTATATCTAACTAGTACATTTGGAATTCTCTAATGTCTTCCGTTTTCCCAATCCAACGCCAACTTCGGTAGTTATACTGACCTGTGATCTTGAAATATAAGCCAAGGGCAAACCGTATGGATGGAGGTGGGCGTTAGGGTCCGTGGTGGGTGTAAAGTGTAGGAGGAAATGAGAGAGAGAGAGAGAGAGAGAGAGAGAACATTGCATGCGTAAAGAAACTCCTTCTTTGTACTAATTATGTTAAGGAAGGGTTACCTCATCGAGGTAAAGTCTCAGCTAATTCTTGGCGATTAGAGGCTGCGAGAGTTTTCTCTCATCTTCTTCAGTTACTATTTGCGAGAGATTTCCTCTCTCTCTCTCTCTCTCTCTCTCTCTCTCTCTCTCTCTCTCTCTCTCTCTCTCCTTAAAGAAACTTAGGCTAAACTACTGAAGGGGATAATGAGTTTAGGGGTAAATATTTAGGCTGGAAATGATAGTGAAAAAATGCAGTGAATTTGGTTTCCCCAAGATGATGACAATAATGTATAACAATGCTATTGATTTCAGTAGAAATTATATATACATGTATATATATATATATATATATATATATATATATATATATATATATATATATACATATACATATATATAATATTCACTTTTGTTACTTATTACGTCAACGGAAGCATACTGTGTTAGAACCCGTATCTGCTCGAGAGAGAGAGAGAGAGAGAGAGAGAGAGAGAGAGAGAGAGAGAGAACATAATGTTAAAAAGTGCTATTCATAATGTATCGTCTCAACTAGAAGTGGAAAAATACAAATATGTTTTTAAATAAATAGAACTGACGACTGTAAAAAAAATGATAAAATATAATGACACAAAAGTAAATTACAAGGGAAAGAAAATGGGTGTTATTCTTGAAGAAGAAAGAAGAAGAAGAAGAAGAAGAAGAAGAAGAAGAAGAAGAAGAAGGCACGAAATACAAAATGGACAACGGAAGAGGAGGAAAAAAAATGGAGGAGGAGGAAAACAAGATGCAAGGAGGAGAATGAGGAAATACGCAATGGCAAAGGAAAGGCGGTACGGAGGAGGAAACAAAAGGAAAGGCTAGGTGGAAACAAAAGGTAAAGGAGGAAGGAGGAGGAGGAGGAAAGGGAAGGGAAAGGAAAGGAAGGCAAAGGAGAAGGAGGCAGGGGGCCAGGAAGGGGTAGCAGGCAAATAAAGGAAAAAGGAGGAGCCGGAGGAGGGAAATAGGGGAGGAAAGGGATGGAGGAGGAAATATAAAATGGGAAAAAGGAAAGGGGGAGGATAAACAAAAGGGAAAGGAAGGAAAGGAAAGGAGGAGGTAGGAGGAGGAAAGGTGGGACAAAAGGTGGAGGAAGAAGGAAGGAGGAAGGAAATAACAAAAAGAAGGAGGAAAAGGGAAAAGGAAAAATACAATGAAGAAGGAGGTAAGGTAGGAGGAGGAAATACGGAAATGGAGGAGGAGGAAACACAAATGAAGGAGGGGAGGAAATACAAAATGGATGGAGGAGAGGAGGTAGGAGGAGGAGGAGGAGGAAACTCAAAATGGAGGAGGAGGAGGAAATACAAAATGAAGGAGAGGGAGGAAATACAAAATGGAGGAGGAGGAGGAAATACAAAACGGAGGAGGAGGAAATACAAAATGGAGGAGGAGGAGGAAATACAAAATGAAAGAGAAGGAAGAAATACAAAATGGAGGAGGAGGAGGAGGAGGAGGAAATACAAAATAATGGAGAAGGAGGAAATACAAAATGGAAGGAGGAGGAGGAGGAGGAGGGAAATACAAAATAATGGAGAAGGAGGAAATACATAAGGGAGGAGGAGGAGGAGGAAATACAAAATGGAGGAGGAGGAGGAAGAAATACAAAATGGAGGAGGAGGAGGAATTACAAAATGGAGGAGGAGGAGGAAATACAAAATGGAGGAGGAGGAAGGAGGAAATAACAAAATGGAGGAGGAGGAGGAATTACAAAATGGAGGAGGAGGAGGAAATACAAAATGGAGGAGGAGGAGGAAATACAAAATGGAGGAGGAGGAGGAATTACAAAATGGAGGAGGAGGAGGAAATACAAAATGGAGGAGAAGGAGGAAATACAAAATGGAGGAGAAGGAGGAAATACAAAATAATGGAGAAGGAGGAAATACAAAACGGAGGAGGAAGAGGATGAAATACAAAGTGAAGGAGAGGGAGGAAATACAAAATAGAGAAGGAGGAGGAGGAGGAAATACAAAATGTAGAAGGAGGGAATACAAAATGGAGGAGGAGGAAATACAAAATGAAGAAGAGGGAGGAAATACAAAATGAAGAAGAAGAGGAATTATAAATGGAGGAGGAGGAGGAAATGCAAAGTGGAGAAAGACGAGGAAATGCAAAATGGAAGAGAAGGCAAAGTGGATGCAGGAGAAGGAGGAAATACGAAATGGAGGAGAATGAGGAAATACAAAATGGAGGAGGAGGAGGAGGAGGAGAAGGAAATAGTAAATGGAGGAGAGGGAGAAAATACAAAATGGAGGCAGAGGAAATACAAAATGAAGGAGAGGGAAGAAATACAAAATGGAGCCGGAGGAAATACAAAATGGAGGAGGAGGAGGATGAGGAGGAAATACAAAAGGAATACAAAATAGGGGTCATAGTTCCTTTGTTCACAGGATGAAAAGGAACAAAGAAACATAAAAAAGCTTATTCTTTTAATGAGCGCGGCAGCTATGAACTAATGAAAAAAATGTGTGAATTTCACACGAATATTACAAATACATCCCATTACCAGAATAAAAATAATATAGTATAAAAAAAGAAAAATATTAAATAACGATGAAGAGAAGATATAAGATAAAAACAATTAAATGTAAGCAAGTTAAAAAAAATATATAGAAAAACGAGAATGATCAAGAGAAGATATGATAAAAAAAAACTGGATAAAACCAAGATAATAATGAAACCAGCAACACAAATGCATCTCCAACCAACGGGAAAAAGTGGGATAAAGCTTATTTTTAATTAAAACGCATCATTATGGAGACAAAAAGGCAAAAGAATAATTATTAAAACAGAGGGTCAGTCTAGTCTGGAAACAAGTGGACTTTGTGCGCCTGTCCGATGACCGATTAATGAGAATTTCAGTCACACGTTATTTTATTTTCCGTTTTGCTATTTCTCCCCCCCCCCCTTCCCCCGTCTCTCTCTCTCTCTCTCTCTCTCTCTCTCTCTCTTCTCTCGCTGTTCCTTCTTTCGTGATTGAGTCCACGAATAACTCCATGCATAATGATAACTGCTGACCCTCCTCCTTGGTGCTATTACCAACGTATATATATTATTATTGCATAATAATATGTATACGTATATATATCATATATATATACGCACACACATATATACTATATATATACAACATATATTAATCAATATATGTATATATTATATGTATACATACGTGCACACATACACACACATATATATATAATCACAAAAACTAAAGCTACATATTTTTTTACAAAGAAAGTGAGGGAAGACTCATCATCGCAATTCCGGATGCAAAGTAGAAAGAGAGAGAGAGAGAGAGAGAGAGAGAGAGAGAGAGAGAAACCCGATTAAATATTGAAAATCGAATTAGCTGAAGAATTGTAAACATTCTTGGAAAACGAGAGAGAGAGAGAGAGAGAGAGAGAAGAATGACGTGCAATAAAAGATAAAAAAAATAATGGACGCCATTAAGAGAAGACGCGACGTATTTCAGAATCTGTTTGTCACCTGTCACTTCTAAACAGATGCAAATTTGTCGAAATGGAGTTTTGGGGGTGGGAGTGGGTGGGGATGGTATACGGGGGGGTGGGGGGGGGGGGGGGTCATTGAAGAAGACGTGACAGAGAGATGATGGAGATATGGTCTTTTTTTTTATAATTTAATGACAGGGGAGATGTAATACGGAGTGAGAGGATATATATAATATATATATATATATATAATATATATATATATATATATATATATATATATATATATATATATATGTATGATATTATATATTATATATATATATCTCTAATAAAAGGAGCCCATAAAAAAACACCAAAATGTAGAGAGAAAAGTACTATATTTCAGAGACTGCTGTCTCTCTCTTCAGGTATATGAATGAGAAAAGTTTACAGAAAAGGTGGTATTTATACCAAGAGATTCGTCCACAAGTAAGCCAATTTAGGTCACCCCCGCTGATAATCTTCCTTTAATCTTCTTGAGCGTTGGTTGAATGAACACTGCGTCGACGATGTCTGATGTCCAATTCCCTTTTGAGATGTTCATTACCTGCTTCTCTTTTATTAAGGCCGATTCCATCATTTGACTCTTGTACCGGCAGTTGCTGCTATAAATTACACGTGACATATTCCAGTTTATCTATGGTTATGTTCATTTATATGATTGAAAATAAGCCGAGTTCTGTTGTCCATACCTAACTGACCGTTTGTGTTGTATTAATCTCTGGGGAAGTGATTTACCTGTAAATCCGATGTAAGATTGGTCACAGTCCTGGCATGGGATCTCATATACCCCCGAGTCTTTGGGCGATGTCTTTTGTTGGACGTTAATCAGGGATTTGGCTAAGGTATTTGGGTAGGTAAATGCAAAAGGTAAATGGTCTTCCCAAAACTCACAAAGACAATCTTCCATTCAGACCCATCGTTTCATGCGCCGGAGCTTTCAATTACAAAATTTCTAAATGGTTAGCTGGCCTCCTTTCTCCTTTATAGGCACTTTTTCTCCCAGTCACATCAAACATTCGGAAGACTTTTGTCACAAATTCAGAGAAGCACATATACCACTTCACAACATAAAACTTTAATTTTAACCTTGACGTAGACTCCCTATTCACAAAAGTACCAGTACAGGACGTTCTTCAGTTTTAAGGGAAACAAAAATTATCCCCCTATTCAGATCATTTCCCTTTGGCACTTGACAAAATAATAAAGTTAGTTGAATTATGTGCATCTAATAACGTATTTTCATTCGGGGAATCATTCTACAAGCAAAAATTCGGGTGTAGTATGGGTAGTCCTTTAAGTCCTATTTTAGCCAATCTGTACATGGAATACTTTGAAACTACAGTAATAAATGCAATAAAACCCAAAAACATGCGGTGGATGAGATACGTGGATGACATACTAACATTTTGGGATAATAAGTGGGTAATTTTAATGAATTCCTCTCAAAATTAAACGCATTAGTGCCCAGCATCAAATTTAAAGTTGAATGGGAAACAGACAACAAAATTCCTCTTTTCTTGATGTTTTAATAATTAAGAAAATTAGAGACACGACAGAATACAAATTTACCATATACAGAAAACCAACGTTCTCACCATTCATATATTCACTACTTTAGCTATCATGACAATACTATCAAGATAAGTCTAGCTAGCAACCTATTCTTAAGAGCCTTACGAATTTGTTCCCAGATTTCCTGGAAAAAGAATTTGAACTAATTCGCAAGCAACTCTCATCTTTAAAGTATCCTGACCATATAATTGAGAAAGCAATTCAAAAAAGCAAACGTAATTTTCTACCGACCCCCTAAAGACAAGACCAGAGACACACCCAACAATAAATAAAAATTCCCCACCTGGAGACGATTAAGAGAGTAACTCACACCCTTGGGAAATCCAACCCTTTTGCATTTACCTACCCAAATACCTTAGCCAAATCCCTGATTAACGTCCAACAAAAGACATCGCCCAAAGACTCGGGGGTATATGAGATCCCATGCCAGGACTGTGACAATCTTACATCGGATTTACAGGTAAATCACTTCCCCAGAGATTAATACAACACAACGGTCAGTTAGGTATGGACAACAGAACTCGGCTATTGTCAATCATATAAATGATCATAACCATAGAATAAACTGGAATATGTCACGTGTAATTTATAGCAGCAACTGCCGGTACAAGAGTCAAATGATGGAATCGCCTTATAAAAGAGAAGCAGGTAATGAACATCTCAAAAGGGAATTGGACATCAGACATCGTCGACGCAGTGTTCATTCACACAACGCTAAGAAGATAAAGGAAGATTATCAGCGGGGCGGTGACCTAAATTGGCTTACTTGTGGACGAATCTCTTGGTATAAATACCACCTTTTCTGTAAAACTTTTCTCATTCTATACCTGAAGAGAGAGACAGCAGTCTCTGAAAATATAGTACTTGTTTCTCTCTACATTTGGTTTTGTGTTTTTATGGGCTCCTTTTATTAGATGGAATTCTGTTGTACAGAACACCTTTACCAGTCATATATATATATATATATAGATATATATGTAATAATATATATATATATATATATATATATATATATATATATATAGTATATATATATATATATATATATATTATATATATATATATATATATATATATATATATATATATATATATATATCTATCTATCTTTCTATCTATCTATATATATATATATATATATAATATATATATATATATATATATATATATCTATATATATATATACACACATATATATATATATATATATATATATATATATATATATATATATATATATATATATATATATATATATATATATATATATATATATATATATATATATATATATATATATATATATATATATAACTACAAATCGAGATAGAAAGAAAATATAAAACAAAAGAATATTGAAACAAATACAAGCAAAAAGAAATTCAAATTGAAACAAATAATGACATAAACATAAAACAACAAATAAAGAAAAATATAGACATGAGATCTCCTTCATTGCAAACATCCCATTTTTACAAAAGGCCGAATATGACCAGGCTAAACAACGGCCGAATATGACAGACAAAACAACAGCCGAATATAAAATGTTGCTGTACCATATTTTATCTATGAGCCCTAACGAAGCATTTGCTTCGAAAATTAAACCTTCCATTAGCGCCAGGTCTAAACCTGTGAAAAAATTCCGTTATAAAAACGTTTATTAAAAAACGGCGGAAACTGTGTGTATGTACAATTTGCATGGCTTTATATGTATACGCGATATATATATATATATATATATATATATATATATATAATATATATATATATATATATATGTATATAACTATATATATATATATATATATATATATATATATATCTATACATATATATATAATGTGTATTTATACATACGTATGAAGGAAATGAATAAACAGTGAGAGATTCATACGAAGCATGATCCCGGGTGTCCATTTATAATGATCCCCAAACTATAACTCCATGTAAATTGCTACACGTACAGTTTCTGCGTTTTTAATGAAGGGATATTTTCACAGGTTTAGACCTAGCGCTAATGGAAGGTTTAATTTTTCGAAGCAAATGCTTCGTTAGGGCTCATAGATAAAATATGGTAGAGCAACATTTTATATTCGGCTGTTGTTTTGTCTGTCATATTCGGCCTTTGTTTAGTCTGGCCATTTTCCCCTTTCCAATCACTGTAATTTCACCGTATGTTTCCAATCGTTCATTTTATTTACAGTTCATATAAATGGAAGCTTTGAAATAAAGATCTCATGTCTATATTTTTCTCTATTTCTGTTTATGTTGATGTCATTATTTGTTTTTAATTTAAATTTCTTTCTGTTTGTGTTTGTTTTAATATTCTTTAATTTTATATTTTTTCTATCTCTGTTTGCAGTTATATTTCCTTCTGTTTCTATCCATATTTATTTTTGATTTTATATTTTTTTCTATTTCCGTTTTCCTTTATTTCGATATTTAATTTTGCACTTCTCGGAATAACATCACGATACTAACATTCATTTACTACTGTATCGGTAATGCACAGAGCAATATTGCTCTATGATATAAGTATATATAGAGTATATATATATATATATATATATATATATATATATATATTATATATATATATATGTGTGTGTGTGTGTGTGTGTGTGTGTGTGTGTGTGTGTGTGTGTGTATGTAAATAACAATATATATATATATATATATATATATATATATATATATATATATATATATATATATTCATATATATATTATTATTATTGTTATTTCTTTACCGTATATCTCATAATTTCTAGAAAGTCACCAATTATCATAACAAGTTCAGTACCATAAACGCTTACGATGGTCTGTTCAAAGAACGAAGATAATAATTACAAACAATTTTCCAAAGTTTAATAAAGATTTTTCTTGTCACACGCAAAAATAAAACTGTAAGGTATATTTAATGACACTCCCAAAGAAAAGTTAACGATCCCAAACAAAGCCTTATACTGCTGACCTTTTGAGCGCAATTCCTCAGCTCCTGTGAGTCTTTTTTATATTTATTTATTTTTTTATTTATTTATTTATTTTTTTTTTAAGGGGTGAGCAGCCAAGCGCACGCAAATAAATGGAAAAGGGATAATGTGTGCTTGCTGAAGGAACACTAGATTTCTCTCCTAGCTTTAATGAGGACGAGACGTCGTTAACTGGTATTAAAGAAAAACAGTTTTATTCCTCTTTTTTTCTTTTTTTTTAGTTTGTTACTTATATGGGGAAGAATGTTTTTATTTTGGATAAAAGGAGGAAGTTCAGATGAGATACGCTTAACGATAAAATGATATACTATATGTTTATATATATATATATATATATATATATATATATATATATATATATATATATTATTTTACTTACACATATATGTATGTATATGTGTATATATTATATATATGTGTAAATATATATATATCTATATATATATATGTATATATATATATATATATATATATATATATAATATATATAAACACACACACACACCACACACACACACAAATATATATTATATATATATATATATATATATGTATATATATATATATAGATATATGTATATGCATGTATATATATGTATATATATATAATATATATACGTATATGCATGTATATATATATATATACTATATATATATATATATGTATGTATAAATATATGTATGTATATACATATATCACTGCATTGTTAACCATCTCTCCGTTGAACTACCTCCTTTTAGCCAAAATAACGATATTCTTTTGCATGTAACAGACTACCACCCAAAAAAAAAAAAGAAAAAGAAAAACTCCGGACTGTTTTTTATTTCAATTTCAGTTAACCACGTCTATTCCTCATTAAAAAGTAAGAGAGAAATCTCTAGTTCCTTCAGCAAGCACATATTATCCCTTTTACCATTTGCATGCGCTGGACTGCTCACCCCGTGCAAATGGCACTCTCCGAGGAGGAGCTGAAGAATTGTCTTCAAGGAATTTCTTAAGTCCTAAACGGTCAACATGAGGCTTGCTCGGGATCGTTAGCTTAACTTTGGGTGCGTCATAACGCATATCTTTTAGCTTTGGATTTATTGAATTGGACATAGAATTTAGGCCAAAGGCCAAGCATTGGGGACCTGTGAGGTCATCCAATTCTGAAAGGAACATTTGAAAGTAAGAGGTTACAAAGGTGTAACAGGAGGAACAATCCACAATCATATATATATATATATATATTATATATTATATATATATATATATATATATAATCAATAGAGAGAGCACAGAAATGTTCTTATTTAGCCAGACGAAATATATTATAATATATATTTATAAAAAATTTATTTACAAAGTTTAAAAGCTTTCTTCCCATCCTTAGTGAACCTTGATCTTTTGATCAAGTCCAAACAGAAGGATGGACGAAAGCTTTAAGCTTTCCAAAACATTTACACAAATATATTCACCTGCAAAACCACATATTAGTGTGGATTCCTTCTATTGAACTGACAGGCACGATAATTGTTTTCCCTACATTAAAATCAACACACACAAACACACACACACACCACACACACACATATATATAAGATATATATATATATATATATATATATATATATATATAATATAGATATAATCTCAATGACCTTTTGTTATTAGGTTTCTGTAGAGAGAGAGAGAGAGAGAGAGAGAGAGAGAGAGAGAGAGAGAGAGAGAGAGAGAGGAGAGAGAGAGAGAGAGAGAAAGCAAAATTGCGTTCTTTGTTTCCTATCTCTTTGATCGCTTCCATCAGCAATTTACTTCACAAGTAATTTTTTTACAATTACAAGTTCATTGGTTCTTTTCCCCAAGAATCATTATAAATGTTCTGCTCTAATCAAATACTCAACAAAATGGTTTCGAATCAAGCCATTAAGGAACTAAGGAAGAATTCCAAATGAACTGCCTTGGGGTAATCTTGGTGTAATTGCAATTGTACATCTATGTATGTATGTACTGCTGTCTATTTCTGGCTCTCCCAAATATATATTATATATGATATATATATTATATATATATATATATGTATGTATATATATATATATGAAACTAAACGTGATGCTATGTATAAATAAAGGTTTTTTTTGCCACGAAGGAAAAAATGAAAAAGCGAGATAGCCAAGTACTTTCGGTCCTGTTCGGACCCTTTACTGGACCGAAAGTACTTGGCTATCTCGCTTCTTCATTTTTTCCTTCGTGGCAAAAAACCTTTATATGAACATTATATTATAATATATTATATATAATATACTATATAATCGAGTTATTAATATATATATA
>NC_087211.1:88966222-88968722 GCF_015104395.2 Macrobrachium nipponense | reverse complement strand
GAAGATGGAAATGCTCATAAAAGAATAATAATGAGGGGGGAGAGAGAAAACAGGTAATAATAAAATTTTACAATCTCCCACTCATTTCATTTTTGGATTTTTTTAAATAATGCTCCGGGTGACGCAAAGTGATATTTCAAGATAAAGATGTGAATAAATAAGTTGATATATAAACAAAATTAGTAAATAAAAGAATAATATATGAAGAAATGAATAATGAGATATAACTAAGTAGGCTGTTATTTTATTTTTAAATTTGGCAGCCATTATTGCAGAAAAATAGACGCAAGACTTATCACTGTATGCCAAAATTTTGGAAATCAATGTTCATACTCGAAGCAGAGAACGAGCTTTACTCGCCATTATAAAGTCACAATGTTCGTCAAATTTCCTTAAGGGATTTTGTTTTGTTAAGGATATTTAGAGTCCACTGAGGATATTAATATCTAGATATTCTCATCAAGCATAGCGAAGAAGGTGTGATTAATTTCTAATAATATGCACAGAAAAGGAATCTCCTCTTAATCTTATGAGGACAGATTTAATTTTTTTCTTTGATCATTTTATTTTTACTTGTATTCTAATTTCAAAATTTCATTTTCATTTTCAATTTTCCTAACCTTTAATGGTATCTGAATCAATAGATTTAATTTAATTAAGTATTCTTTTAAGACATTTTTACTGGTAAAATGTTAATTAAGATTTAGGACTAAAAAAAGCTTCGTGTCCCATGTATACTGCTTTGTGGCAATAACGTCCAAAGAGCAAAAATGCTCATTAATCGTTAATTCTATCCATTTCTTATACGTAGATGAGATCAGTTGATGATATGTATGTGAATTTGAGAAAGAAAAGACTAACAATACTGGTGCTTCCCATAACGTGACTTCCAACTATCGTAAACCTCATCGTTCATCTGGCAACCTTCTGCTGTCGCCTCAAACTGGTTCCATTGTACGCCTAACTGGAACAACTACCGACTATCTTGCATCACTGTCGTGGACTGACTGACTACGAAATAACAACACGTCCGCCCGTTTGTTTAATCTTTCCTGTGACGTCATCACCGGGGCATCATGGGTAATACGGAAAGTAGTGTGACGTCAGGAGTCAAGGCTCAGGCCAATGCTGTCGTCGAGATCTACAGCCTCGTCGATCTAAATGGTGAGTGGGAATCTTTTTTTTTTTATCTTGATTTGTTTGATTTGCTCTCTCTCTCTCTCTCTCTCTCTCTCTCTCTCTCTCTCTCTTTCAAATGGCATCTGTTGGAAGTAAGATTTCTTATCTTGACTCGCTCTCTCTCTCTCTCTCTCTCTCCTAAAAACGTCTGTAGGAATTCTTATCTTGATTCATCTCTCTCTCTCTCTCTCTCTCTCTCTCTCTCTCTCTCTCCTGAAAGCGTACGTGGTAAGTGGGAATTCTTACTTTTATTTTTTTTTCTCTCTCTCCTGAAAGCGTGTGTGGTCATTGGAAATTCTTACATTCATTTTCTCCTTTCTCACCCCTATCTCTCTATCTCTCTCTCTCTCTCTCTCTCTCTCTCCAATTACGTCAACCTCTGCAACGCCCAAAATATCTACTGTTTTAGAAAAAGCATCCAAAGATAAAGAGCCATTTCATGATCTCTCTTGAGCATCAGTGATAACCGTCAATATATTTACCTGTCAATCCAGACCCATAGAATTAAGCAAAAGGATTCCGGCGTCATTCAGATTCAATTATTCACGTTTTAAGTATTTACATACGAAAGTATTTGAATTAATATCGGCTGTGTTGACACGCCTACGGCTATTTGACATTTTGTCGATCATAAATGATGAGGGAACTTGAAATTAGATCCGGGTTCTTATTTGCATTATATCGTTAAGTTACTGTCTCTCTTTTTATGCTTTTTTTGCGTATATTTATTATTTTTATGAATTCGATCTTTTATCTTCATTTGATTACTAACCGTTTTACTTTTCTCCTTTCATGTTAATACATTTTTATCTCTCTATTCATTTGTTAATTTTCATTTCCTTTTTAATAAGTGAAATCTCTGATGTCTGTATTTCACTTTACCTCCTCCTACTTCTTCCTAGTGATTAGGGTTCGTCTTAATAATAATAATAATAATAATAATAATAATAATAATAATAATAATAACATCAGCTACCTTGCAGTAATAAGTGGTACGAGCACCAACCTGAAGGAGTGATAGAAAACGATCAGGCAAAGATCCTCTGGGACTATGGTATCAGAACGGATAGGGTGATACGTGCAAAACAGACCAGACGTGACGTTGATTGACAAAGTCAAGAAGAAAGTATCACTCATTGATGTCGCAATACCATGGGACACCAGAGTTGAAGAAGAGAGAGAGGGAAAAAAATGGATAAGTATCAAGATCTGAAAATAGAAATAAGAAGGATATGGGAGGGATGCCAGTGGAAATCGTACCCATAATCATAGGAGCACTAGGCACGATCCCAAGATCCTTGAAAAGGAATCTAGAAAACTA
>NC_087211.1:88951222-88961222 GCF_015104395.2 Macrobrachium nipponense | reverse complement strand
ATACATATATAGATACACACACATTACATATATACATGTATATATATGCACTCACACATGCACATACATATTAATCGTACATTAGTTCTCTTCCTCATACAGACATATATATATATATATATATATATATATATATATATATATATATATATATATATATATATAATATACACACACATATATATAACCATCCTTATCCTCAACCTCATAATTTTCATCGGCTTTAAATGTAACCGCTCCAACGATTCAATTTCCTTAACGTCCCAGCACGACTAGATGAATATGAATCATCAACAGATGAATATGAACTATTATTATCAGGTGAATATTAAACTCCGAAATTAATATTACTCATAACTTTGTTTATATGAACCGGAAGCTCTTGTCATTTATCCGCGGTCACCCGAAGCGATTCGTACTGATGGGAATGAGTATAATAAGGTTGAGTTAAATTAAAAAAAAACATTTACTTCACTTTTTAGCACGGGAAGAGAACTTGTTAAATTATAATTCCTTTCACTTATGGGCGTTTACTTGAAACGTATTCCTGACTGGGTATTGCACTGGAAAAATTCTCTCTCTCTCTCTCTCTCTCTCTCTCTCTCTCTCTCTCTCTCTCTCTCTCTCTCTCTCCGTATTGTTCGGCAGCAGCTTTTCGCCCTCTTACTCTTTTCCTTATAATTAGGTAAGCATGCACATGGGGGGATAGGGAAGGTCTATGGAAGAGATTAAAAAGGGCTGAAAAAGATGTTTCGTGTTAAGTTCAAGATAGAGGAATTTTAGTGATAGGATATTTATGAGTTACTCATGAGAATGAAAATGTAAAAAAATATCTCATGTGCATGTTAAACAGTACAGAACAATTACTTCTAATAAAATATAGCGCATTCATTTTAATTTACATTGGTGAAACAATGCGCTGTTTGACCCTAGATTTTAGCTCACTCTGTGTAAGGTGATTTATTCATTAGATTGAAAATGTAAAAGATAAATGACGTGCATGTTAAACAGTACAGAACAATTACTTCTAATAAAACATGGCGTATTCATTTTAATTTTCGTTGGCTAAACAACGCGCTATTTGACCCTAGATTTTAGCCCACGCCCCCATGTAAGGTGAAGGTCGGATCATGCCTTGTTCTCTTTCACCTACAGGAGGGGGAGAACTGGTGGACCTCATGAAGAAGGCGACGAAGACGAAGGAGTACAGCGAGCTGGACGAGACCATCAAGTCCAAGATGCCCAAGTACATGTACAACGGAGGGGAGGGGAAATGCCTCCCTATCCATCACTTGGTCCTTCGGAGGAATAAGGAGCGGCCTCCGAGTAAGGCGGTGAGGACACTGAGGATCATCATCTGTTTGTTTGTTTGTTTGCATGATTCATCTCTCTCTCTCTCTCTCTCTCTCTCTCTCTCTCTCTCTCTCTCTCTTTGTCTAGCTATTTAATCGTTTGATATATCTATTTGTCTGTATATCTGTCTATTTTTATTTATTCTATTTGTCTATCAATATATGGATGATATAGCGACGATACAGACTACATCTAATGTTTTGAATTACGCAGTTACATAAAACTGTTTACTTACAATAAGTGAACTAAATAGTGATGATACAGAATAAATCTAATGTTTTGAATTACGCAGTTACGAAAAACTTTAATTGCAATAAATGAATGAAATAGTGGCGGTACTGAATAAATTTAATGTTTTGAATTACGCAGTTAAAAAAACTGTTTACTTACAATGAATTAACGAGAGGGTGTCTGTACAGACTAAACAGAGGAAGAATGAATAAGATAAGATAGAATAAATTAAACCTTAATCTTCAGATAGTGTGATCAATAACCACAATCTTCACACTGATAACACTGGAACATCTCACACTTCCATGAATACCAATTAAACGTATTCCTGGAGTCACAAGACGTAATTGAGCTTGTTAAGCGATTCAATTTCATAAAAAAAAAAAAATAAGAATAACTGGCGAAACCAAAGTCTAACTTGATGGTAATAATCATCATCAAGAGTTTAATGAAGGCTTCTCGAATTCCTAAGTCGATCATTTTCCACTGGATTTGATATCGCTGTTTTCTCCAAAACAGTTAAGTATATCTTAGTTTAACCAGACCACTGAGCTGATGAACAGCTCTCCAAGGGCTGATCCGAAGGATTAGATGTTTTTTTCATGGCTAGGAACCAATTGGTTACCTAGCAACGGGACCCACAGCTTATTGTGGGATCCGAAGCACATTATGTCGAGAAATGGAATTCCAATCACCAGAAATAAAATCTTCGAGCGTTCACGAATTTTTAAGTATGTTTTTAAGACGAGAATCATATGCATATATATACTTGTGTAATGCTGTCTGGTCTGTATGTATGTGTGTATACGTGTGTATGTGTGTTTTAGGCAATAAACTAAAAGCTTAGGAATAAGTTAATCTCGCAAAGATAAAATAAACAAAATGAAAACAATGTAAGGGTCGCTTGACATTATATTAAACCTGATTAAAATCAGAGAAGCAACTCGACTCTTTTACCTCTCATTTCTTATTCGATTCAGAAAAACAGTTTCCCGTTTTCGTATAACCGAGGCTTCTCCAACCATCCAATTCTGGATATTTCAGTCGACATTATCCGGACGAAACAAATAAAAAAAAAAAGAATAAAACACCGCGTATCACTTGACAAAAAAATTCGCTTCTTGCCCACCGTCAATTTCCGTCTCATTCAGCGAATCTTTCGTCGCAAAATGGGTTAAGTCTATTAAGGCACCGGTTCCGTCTGGTCGTCGGCGGAGATAAAAACAGGCGAGAAACCCGGCAATTTTGGCCGGGGTGGTCGGGCGGACGCGTCCGAATAATCCATCGCTGTCAACTATTTTTGCGCAGTTGCCACACCTTGTTTTTTAAGGGTTTAATTTCGTTCCGTTCTCCTTCTGTCTTCATTTGCCGTCGTTTGCATATTCATGGCTGACGACGGGACCAAATACCAATTTCTTTCTTTTTTTTTTCTTCTTTTTTAATAATGGGAAGAAATGACGATAATTGCTTTTTTTTTTTTTTTAAACACCGGAGCGAGTGTGAGATGATGGGAGGCACATATGCACATACACATACATACATATACAAACATATACACTACATGCATGTATATACACACACACACACATACACACACACACATATATATATATATATATATATATATATATATATATATTTATATATGTGTGTGAGGTTGTGTGTGCTGTGTTGTGTGTGTGTGAGTGCATTAAGCTGCAAATGTCCGTAATATTCCAATTCACTCTGCCTCGAATTAAATATATTTTCGTGTATGTTCACCGAAGGAGAATCACGGACTTCAGTAACGCTATCGATTCGGCCAAATATATAAGAATATATATATATATATATATTATATATACTATATATATATATATATATATATATATATATATATATATATATATAGTATATATTGTGTTGTATTGTATATATATGTATGTATCTATGTGCGTGTGTGTGTTTATGTATGTATGCACAGATACACAGTTAGAAATCTTCACTTGAGCATCCAAACCAATCACCAAATTAATTTTATTAACACCCTCCGAAATAAAAAAAAAAAAAAAAAAGTTTTGTTTATTTTTTAATCTCATTTAAAACCCCAAAAATATTTTTTTTGCATTATTTTTTTCTCTCCCTTTTATTGCTTTCATCGGTACCATTCAAAACAAAAATTATTTCCCGTTTTTCGTTCCAGATAACCCCACCGAAGAACCTGCCTGACGAAGAATCGGTGGCCGGGAAGTATATCCCGACGAAGATGTCACCTGATCGAGGTAAGGCGATACTGATTGATTGATCGAATGACACCGATCTCCACAAAACTGGGTCGACAAAAATAGATATCGGTCCGCGACGAAAATAACTATTTGTCCGAGACGCCGACAAAAACGGAACTCAAGGGGAACAAATATGATTTATTTTCGTGCATTTTGTTTATTTATTTGAATTTTCATCTATGCTTCAAATTAGATTTACATATAAAAAAAAGGGCTCAGTTTTTTTAATGGATGATTTGTCTGGTCGATTTTTTATTTCTAGTGATTGTATTTAGTTATTTTCATCTCATTTTCAGTGCTAATTCAGTATATCCCTTTTTTTTTCATTTTTAGCATAACAGAGAGAAAAATTTATTTTAGTGTTAATTCAACATATCCCTTTAAAGCTCTTTCATTTTTAGCATTACTGATTTTTTTTTATTAATGACTGGTCTCACTAGTAGATCTGTTATTTTTAGCGCAGTCATATTCTTTCATTCTATATTTAGCTTAGAACACAGCAATTCTCTTCGTATTTATACTGTCTGTTATTTTTGTCAATCTTTCGTTGGTGAGGTAAAAGAGATATATTGTATAATTATTGGATTCATGTTGATAACATATGCCTGTCATGACAACCCCTCTCCCCCCCACATTAGCATTACCACCCACCCACCCACCCCAGAGCCACCTATTATGCCTTTATAACGCTCAATATAAACGAAATCTTAATTGCAAAATCATAAAAAAAAAAAATACTATCAAGTTTCTCTCCAGCGTCCTGTAACCGAAACGGCTAATTTCATCGGGTGTTTTGAAGCTGTTCCAGGTGTTCCAGTGATCGCCTCATGGAAGTCTGGTTCCTTGAATGTGATATGTAAATGGAAGCTCATCAACTGATGCCTCTTACCTCCTTGGACTTTTGTTTCGCCTTAATGAAAGAAGGATATTTCTCGAAAGAAGAACCTGAACTTTCACGCTTGCCTTCCTTTGGGAGTCAAATGCGCGGGAGAGGAAGGGGTGAGAGGTGGGGTTGAGAGAGAGAGAGAGAGAGAGAGAGAGAGAGAGAGAGAGATGAGATTCTTCGATTCATAAAAGAGAGAGAGAGAGATAGAGAGAGAAGAGAGAGAGAGAGAGAGATTCTTTGAGTCATAAAAGAGAAGAGGGGGAGAGAGAGAGAGAGAGAGATTCTTTGAGTTAAAAGAGAGGAGAGAGAGAGAGAGAGAGAGAGAGAGAGAGAGAGAGAGAGAGATTCTTCGATTCATAAAAGAGAGAGAGAGAGAGAGAGAGAGAGAGAGAGAGAGAGGAGATATTCTTCGATTCATAAACGAGAGAGAGAGAGAGAGAGAAAGAGAGAGAGATATTCTTGGAGCCATAAAAGAGAGAGAGAGAGAGAGAGAGAGAGAGAGAGAGAGAGAGATAAGACCAATTACTGGAATGTTTTTGGACAATAAAAAAAAATTGATTGATTTCACACACGCGAGCGTGCGCACACACACACACATATATATACGAATATATGTACGTATATGTTAGTACGTGTGTCCTTTGAAGCTATAACCAGGTACTACATGCATGCAAAGTTTGCCTGCGCATGACTTCACCCACAAAATTATGAAATGACAGTAAAGGTCATGGCGATAAAGATAATTATTTTTTTCCCAGATTAAATGCTGATGAAGTCAGGTCTATTATTTGACAAATTTATGAAAATATGAAAATCAAGGAAATAATTTGTTTTCCATTGCAGTGTTGAATATACTCATTAGAGAGAGAGAGAGAGAGAGAGAGAGAGAGAGAGAGAGAGAGAGAGAGAGAGAGAAGAAATTTTCATTATCAAATTGGTATAATATTTACTTCTTCAGCACTCCTCTTTTTGGAAGAGAGAGAGAGAGAGAGAGAGAGAGAGAGAGAGAGAGAGAGCCAAGAAATAAAAGAAATTATCATCAGGTTAGTATGATTTTACTTGACTTTTTCAGCACTCCTCTCTTTGGAATAGAGGAGAGAGAGAGAGAGAGAGAGAGAGAGAGAGAGAGAGGAGGCAGATTACTTCTGAAATAAACGACGCGAGCAAAGGTGGTCGTGAAGGGAGGAAAGCCCCTCTGATGAATGATAGACTTCAAGAAATTTACATTTTCCCATCAGGGTGAATAATCACTTTTATCTTCGAGTTTCCCCATTATTCTTGTATTATCATCACTGGTTACCCAGTTCGAGTCTCTTCTTGTGAATTTATGATTCTAATTAGGCTTTTTTTATATAGAATCGAAAAGACTAAGATGGAGGTAGTAGAAAGACTTTGAGTATGAGTATTAAGAGGCCTTTATACTTCGTAGTGCAGAGAGGAAGTGTCATGAGCAAATGGAGCTGAGACCTACAGAAGCAAATTAGGCGATGCTTTCATAAGCAGTGGATCCTAGGTCGATGGAGAGAGCGCTTGGAAGGTGCATAGAAAACAGATCGAAGGAGAGTACTTGGAACGTGTATAGAAAATAAAAGACGTAAGAATGGAGAAGGTTAAGGGGTGAAAATATTGATGGAAATTTGTATGATAGACATAAAAACACCCATTAATATGGCGCAGAATGGAAACACGGAAGAATGAAATGAATTCCAAAGCCTGGCAGCATAGAGTGGGACACGCAGTTATCTGGATGGGTCATTTGGAGAAACAGAACTTAAAAAAACAACAAAATGTCATAAAATAGAGATGGGAAAGTTAGGCTGCAAGGAGAGATGGAACACTGCCAAGAAATTATCAAGCAATCTTTGAAAACACAAAATGACAGCCAGCTATTACTTGGCTTTAACGAAGCCTTTGGTGACAGTCTATTGATTTTTTCTCGTAATTTATTGTATATCAAAGTTATGGAATGATTAAATCGATTTCAAAGGCGCACTTTATTTCTTCTCTGTCTTCGGGCGGGCTTTTGACTCTCAAAATTATAAATGAAAAACTTCTCAGATCAAAATTACTAATTAAAAACTAAAAGAAAATAATAATAATAATAATAATAATAATAATAATAATAATAATAATAATAATAATAATAATAATAATAAAAAGAACTGGCTCTCCCCAACTGAAAGAGCAGAACTGGAAAGGGAAATGTCACACGACAACGAATTACACGAAAACGAACTGAGAGACGATGCCACAGAAGACGACAGGGATGATGAGGTATCAAACAACGACACAAGAAGAAACACCGACGAAGTAACAGAGAGGACGGAATGGGTAGAAGAGATTAGACAGTGGATGGAGCCAGATACAGAGAGAACAAAGATCCCCTCCATAAAAGCCTACAAATTAAGGGAGAAAACAAGTGAGGTCAATGAAGTAATGGACATAATACACACCACCAGTATCGCAGAAACAAATAACTTGGCATATGTAGGAGCAAGATTAGTAGCAGAACTGATGGGGATTCGAACACCAACCACCAGCACAACCAACCCAACAGAAACCAAAACAGCAACCTCCTTGGAAAAGGCGCCTGGAAAAGCAAATCATGGTGATGAGATCTGACTTGAGTAAACTGAAAGAGATGGGAGAAAAAAGGCTAAGAAACAAGAAAACAAGGGAGGAACTCAACGAGAAATACAAAGTACAAGAGAGGGGACTAAACAACACAATAGAAGATGTGAAACAGAGGCTCAAGGCCAAAGCATATAAGATCCAACGGTACATGAACAGGAATAAGGGATACCAACAGAACAAACTATTCGGAACCAACCAGAAAAGACTATTCAGCCAACTAAGAGGGGAAGACAGCCACCAAGAAATTCCTGAAGCCGAACCAAGTAAGAGCCTCTGGGAAAACATATGGAGCAATCCGGTTTCACACAACAAACATGCAACATGGCTCCAGGAAGTCAAGGAAGAAGAAACAGGGAGAATAAAACAAAGATTCACTGAGATCACGACAGACACAGTCAGACACCAACTAAAGAAAATGCCAAACTGGAAAGCCCCAGGTACCGATGAAGTCCATGGATACTGGCTCAAAAACTTCAAGGCCTTACACCCACGAATAGCAGAACAACTCCAGCATTGTATCTCAAATCACCATGCACCCAAATGGATGACCACAGGAAGAACATCCTTAGTACAAAAGTACAATGCGCAACTGGAATACAATACTTACAAACTCTGGAATAAGACTAGCAGAGGTTAATATCAGGAGAGGGATCGTCCAGGGCGACTCACTGTCCCCACTACTCTTCGTAGTAGCCATGATTCCCATGACAAAAGTACTACAGAATATGGATGCCGGGTACCAACTCAAGAAAAGAGGCAACAGAATCAACCATCTGATGTTCATGGACGACATCAAGCTTTATGGTAAGAGCATCAAGGAAATAGATACCCTAATCCAGACTGTAAGGATTGTATCTGGGGACATCAGGATGGAGTTTGGAAAAGAAAAATGCGCCTTAGTCAACATACAAAAAGGCAAAGTAACGAGAACCGAAGGAATAAAGCTACCAGATGGGAGCAACATCAAACACATAGGTGAGACAGGATACAAATACCTTGGAATAATGGAAGGAGGGGATATAAAATACCAAGAGATGAAGGACACGATCAGGAAAGAATATATGCAGAGACTCAAGGCGATACTCAAGTCAAAACTCAACGCCGAAAATATGATAAAAGCCATAAACACAGTAATCAGATACAGTGCAGGAATAGTGAAATGGACGAAGGCAGAACTCCGCAGCATAGATCAGAAAACCAGGAAACATATGACAATACACAAAGCACCACACCCAAGAGCAAATACGGACAGACTATACATAACACGAAAGGAAGGAGGGAGAGGACTACTAAGTATAGAGGACTGCGTCAACATCGAGAACAGAGCACTGGGGCAATATCTGAAAACCAGTGAAGACGAGTGGCTCAAGAGTGCATGGGAAGAAGGACTAATAAAAGTAGACGAAGACCCAGAAATACACAGAGACAGGAGAATAACAAACAGAACAGAGGAATGGCACAACAAACCAATGCACGGACAATTCATGAGACAGACTAAAGAACTAGCCAGCGATGACACATGGCAATGGCTACAGAGGGGAGAGCTAAGGAAGGAAACTGAAGGAATGATAACAGCGGCAAAAGATCAGGCCCTAAGAACCAGATATGTTCAAGGAACGATAGACAGAAATAACATCTCTCCCATATGTAGGAAGTGCAATACGAAAAATGAAACCATAAACCACATAGCAAGCGAGTGCCCGGCACTTGCACAGAACCAGTACAAAAAGAGACATGATTCAGTAGCAAAAGCCCTCCACTGGAGCCTGTGCAAGAAACATCAGCTACCTTGTAGTAATAAGTGGTACGATCAGGCAAAGATCCTCTGGGACTATGGTATCAGGACAGATAGGGTGATACGTGCAAATAGACCAGACGTGACGTTGATTGACATAGTCAAGAAGAAAGTATCACTCATTGATGTCGCAATACCATGGGACACCAGAGATGAAGAGAAAGAGAGGGAAAAAATGGATAAGTATCAAGATCTGAAAATAGAAATAAGAAGGATATGGGATATGCCAGTGGAAATTGTACCCATAATCATAGGAGCACTAGGCACGATCCCAAGATCCCTGAAAAACTAGAGGCTGAAGTTGCTCCAGGACTCATGCAGAAGAGTGTGATCCTAGAGACGGCGCACATAGAAAGAAAAGTGATGGACTCCTAAGGAGGCAGGATGCAACCCGGAACCCCACACTATAAATACCACCCAGTCGAATTGGAGGACTGTGATAGAGCAAAAAAAAAATAATAATAATAATAATGACTGTGTGACTTTTGTCGTTGAATGAAGCTTTTACAAAAGAAAAGTAGCAATCTTATAAGCGTGTCTTTAGCCTTGAGCTAAAGGTAAAAAAATAATAATGTAGTTTTACGTCAGTTATGATATTTTATCGCTCACATTTCTACTTGATCATTTCAGCGAAAATTGAATTTTTTTTTTTTTTTTTTTTTTTTTTTTTTGGTGCGAGAGGCGGGTGGGGGGTGGGTGGTTGGTGAACATTAATTCGAAATATATTCTTATATATTCTTTTTCCAGTGGTAATTTTTATTCTGTTCTCTTAAGTGGTACAAATGAAGCGTCCGTCGGGAGAAATCTAGTATGTTAATTTTGATTAGCATTGATTAA
>NC_087211.1:88923722-88943722 GCF_015104395.2 Macrobrachium nipponense | reverse complement strand
ATTGGCTGTTCCTGAGCCAGGTCTCAAGCCACTTTCTTCGGGCCGATGGTTGCGTTGCAGCATATCCTGCAGCCGCCGCCTCGACCTCCTAAGCGGCGCTGTAACATTGATGGGCGTTGCGCTACGCTATGGGACGTCACGGCTACTTTGATTTCCATCGGCTGCAGGAGTACCTCGTTCGGGGGGCGTTGTCATCCATAGAGTTGTCATGATCGGTGGTGTCATTGTTGGTGGCAGGTCTTCTCATACTCGTAGGGAGGAGAAATTCTTCCTGCGTCGTATTCAGAAGTAGGTTTTATTTGCTGGATGAGTAGCGCCTCCAGCAGGCGCAACCGACGGGCATCAGGGGCCTTCCCGATGATCTTCGTGTTCTTTATGATGACATCTCGGGAGATGGCCTCGTGATGTTTGGTCGGGCGTGATTCTTTATAGCCCCCTCTTGGGCGTGGCACGAGAGTCTCTTCGACAGTCGCATGGTAGTCATACTACGTAGGCGCCGCTGCATTCGCGGACTGGGCATGTATATTTGGTACACTACATGCGTCTGCTTCAGGGTTCTCGTACCTGTGGAGATGGGGTTATTTTTTTCATAATAAGATCGCGCGTCTCCGATTCTGGTAATATATGATTAGGTCGATATTCTTGGTGTCGTCAGTCGGGGATACATTATCGGAAATAATTTTCTTAATGGCGTCCTCTTCTTCACGGTAATGGGAACTCATGAAGGCTTTGTAGTACAGCTTGATATTATCCTGGGGGCGGGGCTGCGGCTCTCACTACCGTACCATTTCTCCAGGGCTGTGCGGACTTCCTTGATGATTAATTTATTTGAGTACCCATTATTCACAAGTACTTTGGGAGGCGCGGTCGAGTTCTGGTGAGTGTCCTGCCAGGTTGAGCAGTGGGAGAGGGCCCTCCTGACGAAGGCCCTGACGGTGGTGCTTTTGAATCTGGCGGGGCACTCGCTGTCTCCGTTGAGGCAAAGTCCTAAATTGGTTTTCTTTGTGTAGACTGAAGTACGGAGACCGTCTTCCGTCTTGCTTACAAGGACGTCGAGGAAGGGGAGCCGATCGTCGGAGCTGCGTTCGACTGTGTAATTCAGCACACTACACTGCTGAAATGCTTGACGGAGGGCTTCTACCTCATCCTCGGCGTCGACTTGCACAAAGATGTCGTCAATATAACGTCCATATCTGCGGGGTTGCTGCATCCTGGCGAAGACCCGTTCCTCCACGGTGCCCATATAAAAGTTAGCGAAGAGAACCCCCAGTGGGGAGCCCATCGCCACGCCGTCCTTTTGGCGGAACATCTGGCCACGGTGGGTGGAGAAAGGGGCCTTCTTGGTGCATATCTCCAGCAGCGTACGGAGCGAGGCTTCCGGTATGTTGAGGGGCGCCGTCGACTGATTCCTGTAGACACGATCAAGGAATTATATCTATGGTTTCGTCGACAGGCACGTTCGTAAATAGGACTCTACATCCGCGAGGCGATAATCCGGTACCAAGGGCGTCCTTGATCTGCTAAGAACTCTGCCGAAGACTGCAGGCTGTACCGACTCGGGACGTAAGTGGGGTCAAAAATTGGTTGAGGCGTTTAGCCAAGGCGTACGTAGGGGCGGGCGTCTGGCTGATGATCGGCCGGAGGGGGTTTCCTTGTTTGTGGGTTTTTACATTGCCATATAAATAACCCAGGCTGTAGTCTCCTTGTATGGGCGGGAGGTGCAGCCAGACGCCCGCCCCTACGTACGCCTTGGCTAAACGCCTCAACCAAATTTTGACCCCTTACGTCCCGAGTCGGTACAGCCTGCAGTCTTCGGCAGAGTTCTTAGAAGCCATCAAGGACGCCCCTGGTACCGGGATTATCGCCTCGCTGGATGTAGAGTCCCTATTTACGAACGTGCCTGTCGACGAAACCATAGATATAATCCTTGATCGTGTCTACAGGAATCAGTCGACGGCGCCCCTCAACATACCGGAAGCCTCGCTCCGTACGCTGCTGGAGATATGCACCAAGAAGGCCCCTTTCTCACCCCACCGTGGCCAGATGTTCCTGCCAAAAGGACGGCGTGGCGATGGGCTCCCCACTGGGGTTCTCTTCGCTAACTTTTATATGGGCACCGTGGAGGAACGGGTCTTCGCCAGGATGCAGCAACCCCCCGCAGATATGGACGTTATATTGACGACATCTTTGTGCAAGTCGACGCCGAGGATGAGGTAGAAGCCCTCCGTCAAGCATTTCAGCAGTGTAGTGCTGAATTACACAGTCGAACGCAGCTCCGACGATCGGCTCCCCTTCCTCGACGTCCTTGTAAGCAAGACGGAAGACGGTCTCCGTACTTCAGTCTACACAAAGAAAACCAATTTAGGACTTTGCCTCAACGGAGACAGCGAGTGCCCCGCCAGATTCAAAAGCACCACCGTCAGGGCCTTCGTCAGGAGGGCCCTCTCCCACTGCTCAACCTGGCAGGACACTCACCAGGAACTCGACCGCGCCTCCCAAGTACTTGTGAATAATGGGTACTCAAATAAATTAATCAGCAAGGAAGTCCGCACAGCCCTGGAGAATGGTACGGTAGTGAGAGCCCGCAGCCCCGCCAGGATAATATCAAGCTGTACTACAAAGCCTTCATGAGTTCCCATTACCGTGAAGAAGAGGACGCCATTAAGAAAATATTTCCGATAATGTATCCCCGACTGACGACACCAAGAATATCGACCTAATCATATATTACCAGAATCGGAGGACGCGCGATCTTATTATGAAAAATAACTCCACAGTACGAGAAACCCCTGAAGCAGACGCATGTAGTGTACCAATATACATGCCCCCCAGTCCGCGAATGCAGCGGCGCCTACGTAGGTATGACTACCATGCGACTGTCGAAGAGACTCTCGTGCCACGCCCAAGAGGGGGCTATAAAGATCACGCCCGCACCAAACATCACGAGGCCATCTCCCGAGATGTCATCATAAAGAACACGAAGATCATCGGGAAGGCCCCTGATGCCCGTCGGTTGCGCCTGCTGGAGGCGCTACTCATCCAGCAAATAAAACCTACTCTGAATACGACGCAGGAAAGAATTTCTCCTCCCTACGAGTATGAAGACCTGCCACCAACAATGACACCACCGATCATGACAACTCTATGGATGACAACGCCCCGAACGAGGTACTCCTGCAGCCGATGGCAAATCAAAGTAGCCGTGACGTCCCACAGCGGTAGCGCAACGCCCATCAATGTTACAGCGCCGCTTAGGAGGTCCAGGCGGCTGCAGGATATGCTGCAACGCAACCATCGGCCCGAAGAAAGTGGCTTGAGACCTGGCTCAGGCAGCCAATGGAAAACAAGACTCACCGCCACCAGCCAATAGGAGACAAGCATGGGGCAGACCCCCTGCTGTCAACCACAGATATAAGGAGGACGGACACCGCACCAAGATCAGTCCCACCCTCAGCTTCCCAGCCAGGATGTCTGGCAGCTCCAGACGAAAGCTCGCTTTAAGAAAGAGAGAGAGAGAGAGAGAGAGAGACGAGAGAGAGAGAGAAAAATCGTTAATGACTTTGATGGACTATGGTATCATAGTTTATCTGTAAAAATTCAAATATATACACCTATTTTGACCCTGTATTTTACCATGACCTCTATAGGCGCTCTACTAGCCTGTTTAAGTAGCACTGAAAAAGCCGCTATTCGCAAAATAGAGAAGAATCTCTGCAAGTGTAACGCTGCTGAAGTAGCCATTACTTTTAATAAAGTATGCTTGAGAGAGGGTCTGCTTCCTAAGTACAATAATAATAATAATAATAAATAATAATAATAATAATAATAATAATAATAATAATAAAAGGAGTCCATAAAACGCCAGAATATTGAAAGTTAGTATTATATCAGAGACACGTTTTTCTGTTGTATATATATGTGTGTGTGTGTGTGTGTGTGTATAAATATATATATATATATATATATATATAGATATATATATATATATATATATATATATATATATATATATATATACATACACATATTTTTTAGCAACCCGATTGAATGGATGATGCTTGCACAAGCACATTACGATGCAGTAATATAATTACAGAACGGGGCACTGATGAAGATGCAAAGCACAGCAATATCTATTTGAAACGCGAGCATCAAATCCAATAAAGCATTACAAAAAAATTCTGAATGCATAAGTATGCTTCAATCACTCCAAGTCGGGTCAATATTACATACATAAAAGGTAATTACTGGCGTGCGCTTGTTTCACAAGTTCCTACTCGCATTTCTTAGTGTAATTATGTAATTATTCATTTTTCATATGAAGTTGTTTATATTAACGGCGTGTATGTCCGTAGATAAAGGTCATTCTTTTATATGTTTTCTTTTTCGTTCACAAGGAGTGACGTTGCAGGTCCCTACACGAAGACGTACTCTCTCTTTCTTGTCAGGAGGGTTTCTTTCTACTCGTATATATATATATATATATATATATATATATATATATATATATATGTATATATATAGCCATATTATATATATATATATATATATATATATATATATATATACATATGTTTAATCTGTATACATATATATGCATGTATGTATAGAGAGAGAGAGAGAGAGAGAGAGAGAGAAGTAATAATAGATTAAAATAATTTGGTTTGGTGCTCAGTGGTGTTCTATTTTATTGCACAATCATCACAATCGTCAATCTATCTAAACCTTATTTTAGATAACCATTCAACATATTGAATCAATATCCCCCCCCGATACTTTTCCAAAGTCAAGACCTTCACGTTTATTGTTCATTCCCCACCATACGAATTAAGAAAACCGATAATAGATAAATGTTAAGGAATTCGTACATTTATTTCGACTGGTTCTCCGAATTCCAAAAATGAAAGCGACAAGTTGTTGTCGACAACGAAAAATTCGAAAAAGGAGCTGTGAAGGGCGGAGGGAGACCGCTTCCCGTAAAGACGAAAGCATATAGAAAAAGCCCTCGAACCGAAATGAAATAAGAAGGGGGAGAAAAGAAAGTAAAACAGAAAGTTAAATTCTTTTCCGGAAAAAAGCAATACGTATATATTTTACAAGAGGCTTAACGCCAGCCAATAGTAAATACCAGCAACTCCGTGAGACTCCCGCCATCTGGCTGATAAAGGCTCAGTTGCCAGAAGGTCAATATTTGCCGTGATATGGTATCCTCCACCCACCCACACTACCACCCCCTTCACTGCTCCTTCTTAGCCCCCTCGCTGGAATTTTTGCCGAATCGAAATTGTTTTTGGCATTTCATATCCTCCCGTTTTCGGACGAGGGTCCTCCATACATTTGATTGTTTTGTAAATAAATACGGTGAATCAATAAGGCAATGAAATCCCATGGCATTTTCCTGTATATATATATATATATATATATATATATATATATATATATATATATATATTATAGTATATATATATATGTATATATGTATATATATATATATATATATATATATATATATATATATATATATATATACATATATATATATATATATATATATATATATATATATATATATATATATATATATATATATATATATATATATATAGTGTGTATGTGTGTGTGTGTGTGTATGTGTACATATAAGAATTAATACTATACTAATAATAATAATAATAACAAACAAGAGAGATATTTTTGGAACACTATGATCTTCCCATCGGTTAAACGGAATTTTAGATTATAAAGACTTTTGTATAAAAAAAAAGGTTGAAATCACATCGGCAATATTTATGTATATTTTTTCAGAAATTTTTTACTGATTATTCTGTTTAGTGCTTTGTTCACACCTTTCGTGTGCAATGAAATAGATATTTACGGTGAATGGTTTGATAAGACTTCGAAATGCCACATTAATTTTTTCCAAAGTATTTTTTTTATTTACTTCACATTACGCAATATACTATAGCTGTGATAAGTTACAATGCAGCCTATAAAAATAGCAACTAAATAATAATAAT
Organism: Macrobrachium nipponense; assembly: GCF_015104395.2. Lineage (NCBI taxonomy): Eukaryota > Metazoa > Arthropoda > Malacostraca > Decapoda > Palaemonidae > Macrobrachium > Macrobrachium nipponense. The sequence continues at coordinate 88,937,705 of NC_087211.1, read as the reverse complement.
AATAATAATAATAATAATAATAATAATAATAATAATAATGACAATTTTTTTTTTTTTTGTTCTATCACAGTCCTCCAATTCGACTGGGTGGTATTTATAGTGTGGGGTTCCGGGTTGCATCCTGCCTCCTTAGGAGTCCCATCACTTTTCTTACTATGTGCGCGTTTCTAGGATCACACTCTTCTGCATGAGTCCTGGAGCTACTTCAGCCTCTAGTTTTTCTAGATTCCTTTTCAGGGATCTTGGGATCGTGCCTAGTGCTCCTATGATTATGGGTTCGATTTCCACTGGCATATCCCATATCCTTCTTATTTCTATTTCAGATCTTGATACTTATCCATTTTTTTCCTCCTCTTTCTCTTCAACTCTGGTGTCCCATGGTATTGCGACATCAATGAGTGATACTTTCTTCTTGACTTTTTCAATCAAGGTCACGTCTGGTCTATTTACACGTATCACCATATCTGTTCTGATACCATAGTCCCAGATGATCTTTGCCTGATCGTTTTCTATCACTCCCTCAGGTTGGTGCTCGTACATTATTAGTGCAAGGTAGCTGATGTTCTTGCACAGTGGCTCCAGTGGAGGGCTTTTGCCACTCAATCATGCCTCTTTTTGTACTGGTTCTGTGCAAGTGCCGGGCATTCGCTTGCTATGTGGTTTATGGTTTAATTTTTCGTATTGCACTTCCTACATATGGGAGAGATGTTATTTCCGTCTATCGTTCTTTGAACATATCTGGTTCTTAGGGCCTGATCTTGTGCCGCTGTTATCATTCCTTCAGTTTCCTTCTTTAGCTCTCCCCTCTGTAGCCATTGCCATGTGTCATCGCTGGCTAGTTCTGTAGTCTGTCTCATGTATTGTCCGTGCATTGGATTGTTGTGCCATTCCTCTGTTCTGTTTGTCATTCTCCTGTCTCTGTATATTTCTGGGTCTTCGTCTAGTTTTATTAGTCCTTCTTCCCATGCACTCTTTAGCCACTCGTCTTCACTGGTTTTCAGATATTGCCCCAGTGCTCTGTTCTCGATGTTGACGCAGTCCTCCATACTTAGTAGTCCTCTCCCTCCTTCCTTTCGTGTTATGTATAGTCTGTCCGTATTTGCTCTTGGGTGTAGTGCTTTGTGTATTGTCATATGTTTCCTGGTTTTCTGATCTATGCTGCGGAGTTCTGCCTTCGTCCACTCCACTATTCCTGCGCTGTATCTGATTACTGGCACTGCCCATGTGTTTATGGCTTTTATCATATTTCCGGCGTTGAGTTTTGACTTGAGTATCGCCTTGAGTCTCTGCATATATTCTTTCCTGATTGTGTCCTTCATCTCTTGGTGTTTTATATCCCCTCCTTCCATTATTCCCAGGTATTTGTATCGTGTCTCATCTATGTGTTTGATGTTGCTCCCATCTGGTAGCTTTATCCCTTTAGTTCTCGTTACTTTGCCTTTTTGTATGTTGACTAAGGCGCATTTTTCTTTTCCAAACTCCATCCTGATGTCCCCAGATACAATCCTTACAGTCTGGATTAGGGTATCTATTTCCTTGATGCTCTTACCATACAGCTTGATGTCGTCCATGAACATCAGATGGTTAATTCTGTTGCCTCTTTTCTTGAGTTGGTACCCGGCATCCATCTTCTGTAGTACTTTTGTCATGGGAATCATGGCTACTACGAAGAGTAGTGGGGACAGTGAGTCGCCCTGGAAGATCCCTCTCCTGATATTAACCTCTGCTAGTCTTATTCCAGAGCTTGTAAGTATTGTATTCCAGTTGTGCATTGTATTTTTGAGGAAGCTGATGGCGTTTTTCTCTGCCCCATATATTTTCAGGCATTCTATTAGCCATGTGTGGTATCATGGCGATTATTATTATTATTATTATTATTATTATTATTATTATTATTATTATTATTATTATTATTATTATTATTATTATAGTTCCATGATAATAATAATAATAATAATAATAATAATAATAATAATAATAATAATAATAATAATAATAATAATAATTGGCTAACGCTCATAATGTGGCGAATATAAATACTAGGGTCATTTCCACCGCAAGTGCCAGTCAACCCCCCACGGCGACTGACTACCCACTCCCCCCGGCTAACCGCCCATCCACCCAAATGATCAACGCATTCATCTCCCATCTTCGTGAATAGCCATGGATATATTAAACATAATCTCTTGGAATATTTTTGGCCTCAAGCGGAACATTCCTCTCCTAAACATGTTCTGCAAAAACTTCAAAGGCATCATTGCATTACAAGAAACGCTCCTCTGGCCACATGACCTTGCCATCTGCGATTCAATTCATGAAGACTCCAGAACTTTCTCGATTTCATCGGTGCAAGTTGAGATCAAATCATAGCCGGTCGCCCGAAAGGGGCCTTTCTTTCCTGTGGCACAAATCGTTAGACAATATGGTAAAGGTGATGACCTACAGGAGCGACAGATTGCTGGGGCTTCAAGTGACAGTAGGGAACTCTAAAATCCTAATAAATAATGTTTATATACCATGGGAAAATAACAATAATTTTGGTCATTACTGCATGATCCTAGGGGAGTTACACAGTATTATTCATGATTCTCCTGCTGATCATATTTGTATAATCGGGGACCTTAATTCTCAACCCACAAAAATATTTTATAATGAACTTACTCGCTTCTGTCAAAATCATGCTCTCCAAAATAGCGATGTAATGCTCCTCCCCCCCCTCCTCCTATTCATATGTACAAAGTAGAGCGAACGCTATTACAACCTCCTGGTTGGACCACTGCATCACATCTCCACAACTTCATGATTCTATTATGACCTGCAATATTCGCTATGATCTTGCAATGGGCTACGATCACATCCCATTTCAGGTGTCATTCAGTACCCCATCCCTCCCTACCGTGAACCCCCTAACTGACCGCCCACCAGCAGTAAACTGGGACTTTAAAAACCAACAGAAAACCAGATACTTTAGGGCGACCACGGAAACCAGGTTGCGATCAATAGTTCAACCGGCAGACGCATTACTTTGTACTAACACAAATTGTAGAAATGACCACCGCAGAAGGGATCTGAATGAATTCTATTCGAACATAATTTCCGCTATGTTTGCTTCGGGCAGGACTCCCTATAGATTTCGTCAAGGTGATTCTCGTAATATACCTGGATGGAATGACTTGGTTAAAGATCTGTATACATACTCACGAGAAATGTTTTTACTGTGGAGGCAAAATGGTAGCCCGAGGGAAGGGCACACTGCATTACTAATGAGACAGGCGAGAGTGCAGTTCAAACTTGCTCTTAAGCACTGCAGGTTAAATGAAAAACGACTAAGAGCCGATGCAATGTCTAGAAACTTAGAATCTGGTGATTATCCTCGTCTTTGGAAAGATGTCCAGTCCTTAAATCCCAAAACTAACAAGCTATCTCAGAGAGTAGGGGAAGCAGTCGGAGACGAAACTATCGCAAGTATGTGGGGCGATCGCTTCAACAATATCCTGAATTGCATAAATGATCAAGATTCCCGAAGGGATGTAGATAACCTCCTTACTGACAACATTCAATTTCATTTTGCAGACCGTATTACGCTAGGTAACATAAGCGATGCCATAAACAGCCTACCTAATAATAAATCGCCCGGCTGTGATGGTCTTCCCGCAGAGGCTTTCAAATTCTGCCATCCGATAATTTACATTTTGGTAGCTGTCCTATTTAATGCGTGCATAATTCACCGGTTTCTTCCAAACTCGCTACTCTTAGTTCACTTGATACCATTAATAAAAAACAAGCTAAAGGATGCAGCTGACCCTGGCAAGTACCGGCCGATTGCAATCACAACGATCGCATCGAAGATACTTGAGTCGGTTCTTCTTGTGAGACTTCTCCCCTTTCTACACACCACTGACAACCAGTTCGGGTTTAAAGCAATCCACTCAACCGACACCTGCATCTACATACTGAAAGAATTGCTGAACTACTACCTATCATCAGCCTCTCCTGGTTTCCTTTGTTTTGTAGATGTGAGAAAAGCATTTGACAGAGTAATATACCTGAAGCTCTTCCTGAAGCTGCATAAAATGGGCAAACCCCTATATCTAATTGGCATTTTACATTGCTATTTCTCCACACACCAGTTCTGTGTAAAATGGGGTAACGGATTATCGTACACCTTCGGCTCCCTAAACGGGCTTCGGCAAATGGGCACTCTCTCTCCATACCTGTTTAATACGTACACAGATGCCTTGAATGTCAAACTGAACTCACTCCCAATCGGATGCACTGTCAATGAAACAACTATAAACAACCTCTGTTACGCTGACGATATGGTTCTGATTTCCCCATCAGTGCAAGGTCTCCAACGACTCATCGACACTTGCCGCCAATATGTAGAGGGATTTGATATAATCTACAACGAAACCAAGACCCAGTGCATGTCGCTGCTCCCGAGATCGCTTAAGCATACTGCAGAACCACAAATTTTCCTCGGAAACCATCGGCTGGAATTTGTGCACGAATGTCCGTATTTGGGCCACATTATCACCGACGACCTAAAAGATACGGCAGACATTGAACAGAGGCGTCGTAAACTATGTGCAACTGGCAACATGATTGCAAGGAGATTTGCCTTCTGTCACCGAGTCGTGAAACTGCTGCTCTTCCTCTTGTACTGCTACGGTATCTATGGGTGTTCCACTATACCCGAGAGACCATGAGACGCATCACTGCTGTGCACAATGACATTCTGAGACACCTCACAAACACTCCCCACTACCACTCTGCCACAAAGATGTTCATAGAAAACCACCTGGACAATTTAAAAATCATTGTTAGGCGAACAATGTCCAGTCTGGTAATCCGAGTGAGAAACACCAGCAACTCGCTCATACAAAGCATCCTAAGGAATGAAGCAAAAAGATCTAGTTTGTGGGAAAGATGGGAAAATGAGGCCTTTGTCCCTCAAAGGACTTAATCTCTGTATTAGCAAGATGTCATCTGCAGATTTTGTCATTATTATATTTATTGCTGATATTTTAATTTTTCATTATTGCTGTGATTACTATCAAGATACATTTTTTTTACATTCAATTTTCGTATTTAGCCCTCTGGACCTGACTACTATAACCATCTAAGGTCTCTAGTTGAAATTTAAGTTATATAATCTGTGCACTAACTGTTATAACTCTCAATGCAATTTTTTTCTCACCAATATTATTACTGTTATTACCAATATTATGATTACTATCTTTTATGCTACCTCAGCTATTTTGTGGATAAGTGCCGATTATTCATTTTTTTATCATGTTGTCTCATGTACCTAGACTGTGCATGTTACTGTCTGTATTTTGTATATTCCATGTATATGGCCCTGAGCTGAAATAAAGGATATTATTATTATTATTACGTACTATTATTATTTCCTGTAGAATTGAAGTGTAGTGAAACCTGGCTCAGTGACTCTGTAGACTTTCTCGGAGATCCGTTCGGAGTTTTGTGTAACCAGGAGGTGAAGAAACCTGAAACGTCTACGGACTTACCGCACCAGTTCTCACTACCCTGCACTTCTAAAGAAAATAAATTTGCTGAACAAAACGGTGTTTATATTCGTCAAATTATGAACATTGGCCAGTTGTTGCCCAATATTACTGGAAAAGAGAAGCGAATTACGAAGAAAATTGAAAAAACTCAATGTAAAATCTTTTCGCACGATGCAGCCATCCTTTTTAACAAGACATGCTTAAGAGAGGGTCTGCTTTCTTCCAATAATAATAACAATAATAATAAAATGTTCTGTTGAAGGAGATTGCTGCTTTAGCTGCATTTATTTTATAGAAGTTCTTTTCTATTCTTCTTATTACGGCTTTTTCAATATTATTCAGGTTGGCGAGTAAAGCGCCTATTGGATACATATGAAAAGATCAGAATTTTATGAAATCTATAATATTGAAATCTGGTGTACAATGACCGTAAGAAGAATAGAAAATAACTTCTATAAAATAAATGCAGCTGAAGCAGCAATCTCCTTCAGTAGAACATGCTTGATAGTGAGTCTTCTACCTAAATTCGCCAGTAATAATAATTGAAAAAGAAACCCACAAAATCACTGTGTAACGTGTTTACTTCTAAGTATTTACATTTAATTTTACTCCACACTCGAGTACCTTCAGGCCCTATCTGTGGCCCATTTTCAAGAGATGTGTGGGTTGTCAGCCTGGGACACAGTTAGGGCCTGAAAGTACTCGAGTGTGGAGTAAAATTAAATGTAATTACTTAGAAGTAAACACGTTACACAGTGATTTTGTGGGTTTCTTTTTCAATCTTCAGAAGAAAACTGAAAGAAGTTTTTGTTTGGTTAATAATAATAATAATAATAATAATAATAATAATAATAATAATAATAATAATAATAATTTTTTTTGCTCTATCACAGTCCTCCAATTTGACTGGGTGGTATTTATAGTGTGGGGTTCCGGGTTGCATCCTGCCTCCTTAGGAGTCCATCACTTTTCTTACTATGTTCGCCGTTTCTAGGATCACACTCCTCTGCATTAGTCCTGGAGCTACTCCAGCCTTTAGTTTTTCTAGATTCCTTTTCAGGGATCTTGGGATCGTGTCGTGTTCCTATGATTATGGGTACAATTTCCATTGGCGTATCCCATATCCTTATTTCTATTTTCAGATCTTGATACTTATCCATTTTTTCCCTCTCTTTCTCTTCAACTCTGGTGTCCCAAGGTATTGCGACTTCAATGAGTGATACTTTCTCCTTGATTTTGTCAATCAACGTCACGTCTGGTCTATTTGCACGTATCACCCTATCTGTTCTGATACCATAGTGCCAGAGGATCTTTGCCTGAGCGTTTTCTATCACTCCCTCAGGTTGGTGCTCGTACCACTTATTACTGCAAGGTAGCTGATGTTTCTTGCACAGGCTCCAGTGGAGGGCTTTTGCCACTGATTCATGCCTCTTTTTGTACTGATTCTGTGCAAGTGCCGGACAATCGCTTGCTATGGGGTTTATGGTTTCCTTTTTCGTATTGCACTTCCTACATATGGGAGAGATGTTATTTCCATCTATCGTTCCTTGAACATATCTGGTTCTTAGGGCCTGATCTTGTGCCGCTGTTATAATTCCTTCAGTTTCCTTCTTGTGTCATCGCTGGCTAGTTCTTTTGTCTGTCTCATATATTGTCCTGCATTGGTTTGTTGTGCCAGTCCTCTGTTCTGTTTGTCATTCTCCTGTCTCTGTATATTTCTGGGTCTTCGTCTATTTTTATCAATCCTTTTTCCAATGCACTCTTGACCCACTCGTCTTCACTGGTTTTCAGACAATGCCCTAGTGCTCTGTTCTCGATGTTGACGCAGTCCTCTATACTTATGTTTCTTAGTTTTCTGGTCTATGCTGCATAGTTCTGCCTTCGTGCATTCCACCATTCCTGCGCTGTATTTGATTACTGGCACTTCCCATGTGTTTATGGCTTTTATCATATATCCGGCGTTGAGTCTTGACTTGAGTATCGCCTTGAGTCTCTGCATATATTCTTTCCTGATCGCGTCCTTTATCTCTTGGTGTTTTATATTCCATCCCTCCATTATTCCCAGGTATTTATATCCTGTCTCATCTATGTGTTTGATGTTGCTCCCATCTGGTAGCTTTATCCCCTCAGTCCTTGTTACTTTGCCCTTTTGTATGTTGACTAAGGAACATTTTTCTATTCCAAACTCCATCCTGATGTCCCCAGATACAATCCTTACAGTCTGGATTAGGGTATCTATTTCCTTGATGCTCTTACCATACAGCTTGATGTCGTCCATAAACATCAGATGGTTAACTCTGTTCCCTCTTTTCTTGAGTTGGTACCCGGCATCCATCTTCTGCAGTACTTTTGTCATGGGAATCATGGTTGCTACTAAGAGTAGTGGGGACAGTGAGTCGCCCTGGAAGATCCCTCTCCTGATATTAACCTCTGCTAGTCTTATTCCAGAGCTTGTAAGTATTGTATTCCAGTTGTGCATTGTATTTTTGAGGAAGCTGATGGTGTTTTCCTCTGCCCCATATATTTTTAGGTATTCTATTAGCCATGTGTGTGGTATCATGTCGAAGGCTTTCTTATAGTCTATCCATGCCATGCTTAGGTTGGTTTTCCTTCTCCTGCTGTTCTTCATTACTCTTCGTAGTAGCCATGATTCCCATGACAAAAGTACTACAGAAGATGGATGCCGGGTACCAACTCAAGAAAAGAGGCAACAGAATCAACCATCTGATGTTTATGGACGACATCAAGCTGTATGTTAAGAGCATCAAGGAAATAGATACCCTAATCCAGACTGTAAGGGTTGTATCTGGGGACATCAGGATGGAGTTTGGAATAGAAAAATGCGCCTTAGTCAACATACAAAAAGGCAAAGTAACGAGAACTGAAGGGATAAAGCTACCAAATGGGAGCAACATCAAACACATAGATGAGACAGGATACAAATACCTGGGAATAATGGAAGGAGGGGATATAAAACACCAAGAGATGAAGGACACGATCAGGAAAGAATATATGCAGAGACTCAAGGCGATACTCAAGTCAAACTCAACGCCGGAAATATGATAAAAGCCATAAACACATGGGCAGTGCCAGTAATCAGATACAGCGCAGGAATAGTGGAATGGACGAAGGCAGAACTCCGCAGCATAGATCAGAAAACAAGGAAACATATGATAATACACAAAGCACTACACCCAAGAGCAAATACGGACAGACTATACATAACGCGATGACACATGACAATGGCTACAGAGGGGAGAGCTAAAGAAGGAAACTGAAAGAATGATAACAGCGGCACAAGATCAGGCCCTAAGAACCAGATATGTTCAAAGAACGATAGACGGAAATAACATCTCTCCCATATGTAGGAAGTGCAATACGAAAAATGAAACCATAAACCACATAGCAGCGACACATTGCCAGGCACTTATATAGAACCAGTACAAAAAGAGGCATGATTCAGTGGCAAAAGCCCTCCACTGGAGCCTGTGCAAGAAACATCAGCTATCTTGCAGTAATAAGTGGTACGAGCACCTCTGGGACTATGGTATCAGAACGGATTGGGTGATACGTGCAAATAGACCAGACGTGACGTTGATTGACAAAGTCAAGAAGAAAGTATCACTCATTGATGTCGCAATACCATGGGACACCAGAGTTGAAGAGAAAGAGAGGAGAGGGAAAAAATGGATAAGTATCAAGATCTGAAAATAGAAATAAGAAGGATATGGGATATGCCAGTGGAAATCGTACCCATAATCATAGGAGCACTAGGCACGATCCCAAGATCTCTGAAAAGGAATCTAGAAAAACTAGAGACTGAAGTAGCTCCAGGACTCATGCAGGAGAGCGTGATCCTAGAAACGGCGCACATAGTAAGAAAAGTGATGGACTCCTAAGGAGGCAGGATGCAACCCGGAACCCCACACTATAAATACCACACAGTCGAATTGGAGGACTGTGATAGAGCAAAAAAAAAAAAATAATAAATAATTAATAATAATTACTACTACTACTACTACTACTACTACTACTACTACTATTATTATCATTACTTATTATTATTATTATTATTATTATTATTATTATTATTATTATTTGAAGGTAGGAGACCCTCTCTCAAACATGTTTTGTTAAAGATGATGGCAGCATCAGTGGAATTGATTTTATATATGGTCTTTCCAATTCTTATTATTCTCTTCTCATCAGGGCTGATATTTGCTAATAGCTGGGCGATGTTCATATCTCGGTTAAAGAAATGTTTTATAAAATAATGATTTATTGATATGATAACAAAAGTGGTTAACAAATCTTAGTCTAAGGGCGTAACGGAATTCCAACGTTTCCAACCGTATCATTGGTTCATTATCAAGGAAAGGTGAGCGTGAACTGATTGGAATGGGTTGTTGTTGTTGTTTGAGTATTAAGCTGGCTTAATGAGCAGCCCATAGGCCATTTGAATTATTTTTAGGTGCATTGGTGATTTTAGGATATGTGGCGAGCTTTTTATTTATGATCTCTATGGAATATGCAGGTGGAATGTTATGAATTCAAAGGTGAAAGGAAGGGTGAATAGGCGAGGTTACAAACCCCTTTAAACCCTAGAGTACCCATTAGTAGAAGATAAAGATCGATAGTAGCGAGTCCTGGCGAGTCAGAGATGGCCAGTAAGGAAATCGAAAAATTTATCGTTGTAGAAAAACGGAAAAAAGCACATAAATCTATGGAGTTCAAGTACCATATTTCATTAATCGATAATAGAAAAAAAGCGCCGATCGTTAGTGATAGGGATCGACGAAAGAAAAACGAAATTTTATAAGTTTTAGAAACAGCACAACAAAAGGAAGCAACAACTTAAGCGGTAGTTAGAGTGATAGTTGAAATATTCTGACCAGTGGCTTTTACTGAGGATATCTCTCTGTGACTAACAGGTGTCTCTCTTTTACGATCTCTCTTTGCTCCTACTTCCTCCATCGTATTTATACGGCATCCTGGGGGCGGAGCCTACGGCGAGCGTCACAGGTTCCCGAGATTGCTAGAATTTCTTAGATGAATCTAGACGAGGTATTGCATCAGAAATCGCGGCGTTTCTCATGTCACATTGGCGCGTTTTTGCGCTCCACAACACGCCCGACGATTCCAGAACAGCCACGAGAAAAAGGCGCCTCCAACACGGGCGCGAAAACCTCCTTACTGCCGAACTTCTCGAAAATGCGTTCTCCTTTCCTTTATCTTTCTTTGCTAGGAAGCAATTACCATCACACGCCCCCTCAAAAGAGAAAAAAAATGAAATCAACTGCTTTTATTTTTTTCTAAAGAGAAGAAAGAATTAAACAGCATGGAATCAATTCTGTATAAAGCTTTAATACTTCTTCATTCACTCAACCACTCGTGCCAAAACAGAAAACGGTCACTAGGCTACTCATTCTGAGAAAAATCTATAGAGAGGCTATCAGCCAATACATTATCCTTCTCTGTTACTTTTCCCGTTTTCTGAACTCTGATTAAAACTTATAAATACTAAAACACCTCTTGTGTTTTTCTCAAAACTAATCTCACTAAGTAACACTGTTACACGGGCGGAGGCCACGGCACAGGGCGTTGTTTATAATTCTGAAGCAAATTTACATTCATTGCCTTTGCTCTACTCTTACCCACATTAATTCTATAATGTATATTTCCCCTCTTCTCTAAAACTGAAAAAGGACCTTCGAAATTATAAGGTAAATCGGAACCTTCTTTCTGTACTAGTACTAAAACTTTATCTCTTACATACAAACTTCTCTCTTTTGCTCTAAGATCAGGTTTTCCTTCAGTTTCCCCTTGACTTCCGTTCGGGTTTTCTTTCACTAAGTGCCAAGCGCTTCCGTTCTCCTCCGCTAGCTGCCAAACATCTCTTAGATGGTTTTTATAATACTCAAGATTAGTTATGCAATCATCTCTACCCTTACTTCCAGGCAAAGTTCCGAACATATTTATAAATACATTCTCAAAAGATTCTCCTACTGAATGAATATTACACAACTGAACTCTGGGAATTACTTGATTCAGTTTCCCGGCAATTTGATATTCATGACAGCTTAAAGCATATCTCTTCATGTAATTTTTCATCTTAGGCCAAAAGTACGTCCTACTAATAGACCTGAAAGTTTTATTTACTCCCAAATGTCCTTGCTTATCATGTGCTAACTTCAAATCTAGTTTACGAAACTTCCTAGGAACTACTAATTTTTCTGTGATTCCCCCTTTACTACCTGACTTAGGACGAGCATGACACAAAACTTCGTCCTTTAAACAAAAAGTTTCCTTACACACATCATCGAGATCATCATCTAGCTCACATTCAAAAATTCGGGTTAGTGTCTCATCTTCTCTATGCAACTTGACTAGCTCATCGTTATCCAAAACGTTAGAGCCTAATTCATCACCGTAACTAGGACTAGATACAGGTACATTTACAACGTTACTCTCGACAGCTACGCCTTCCGTTTGGCTATCACTGTCAACGATAGGGTTAGGTTTCTCAGCCACACTCATGCCAAGATCAACCTCGCTACCTCTATCACACTGGTTCGAATCCACGAACTCACGTTCGAATCCACGAACTTAATCTCGTTCGAATCCACGAACTTACTCACGTTCGAATCCACGAACTTACTCACGTTCGAATCCACGAACTTACTCTCGTTCGAATCCATGAACTTACTTTCGTTCGAATCCACGAACTTACTTTCGTTCGAATCCACGAACTTATTATGACCGTAGTCTACGTCTGTATCTAAACCCGACCTAGTTACTACCATTTCAGGCACTGGAATATTCCTCACAACAGGATTCCCATTCTTGGATAAAGCTAACTCGTTACCGATAATAATGTCAACGCCTTCAACGGGCAAACTGTCCACAACGGCAAGTTTTACTTCTCCTGACACTACCTGACTTTCTAAATTCAACTTCAACAAAGGACAAAGAACACAAGTCTTAGGAAATCCACCTAACATGACTTTCTCTTCCATATTGATTTCTGCCCTGTTCGGCACACACTCTCTTCGAATCAGTGAGACAGCAGCCCCTGTGTCTCGAAGCAAGACTACTTCTCTCGAATCTACTCCTCCAAGAGAGGAAACTACACCTTCCGACAGAAATTCACCAAAAACTTTCCTAGTTTCTCTCATCACATCATCCCTACTTGACGAAAGGTTAACTAGAGATACTGGTTTCTTACCGTCCTTCCTTTCTACTGCACAATTCCTCGCTAAATGCCCTTTCCCATTACATGGGAAACAAGTTAATTCTGAGCCACTAGATGCCACCCTACTCTTACAAACTTTAGACGTATGACCAGGTTTACCGCATGTATAACAGGAATAGTCACTTTTACTCGCATTACTATTACTAGGACTGAAACCTTTACTGCTTTGTACTCTACCAGACGAAGGATCATTTCGTTTCTTGCTAACACTCAAATTATGAGTTAGACTATATTCGTCAGCTAGCCTAGTTGCTCCTGCAAAAGATACTTCTCGCCTATCCTCTATATAAAGCTTGATCTCAGGGGACACGTTATCTTTGAAGTTTTCTAACAACACTAAGTTCTTCAAACTATCAAAATCTTCAACCTTAGCAGAAGTTAACCAATCAAAAAACAGCCTATCTAACTTCTTACCGTATTCTACATACGTAATATTTTCATCCTTTCTCAAATTTCTAAATTTCTTACGGTACGCCTCCGGTACTAGCCTATACACGCTAAGAACAGTTTCTTTCACGATACCATGATTATCACAATCCTCCTTAGGCATGCAACTATACACAGTAAGCGCCCTACCACTCAAAACTGACTGTAAATATAAAGTCCACGTTTCTTTAAGAGAACCTACTCGTTCCATTAACTTCTCAAAACACATGAAATATGTCGTAACATCTTCCTCATCGAACTTTGGTACTAATTTTAGCACTGCACTCATACCTAACGTATCAGCTCCGTTTTCGTTCTAGCCCGTCCGACTGTTACAAGTACTTTCCCTTAACCGAGCAATTTCCAACTCATGCATACGTTCTTTCTCTCTCTCTTCCTGCTGCATTACCAACATTTCTCTCTCTTGCTGCATTTTCATTACTTCTCTCTCTTGCTGCATTTTCATTGCTTCTCTCTCTTGCTGCACTTCCCTCTCAGCTGCTCTCTCATCTCTCTCATACTTCTCTCTTTCTTTCTTTTCAACATACTCACGGAGATCATTCCCCTCTAGACCTAGTAGCTTACCTGACTCAATAAACTCTTTCACCATCTCACTCACTCTGATTCTTTCTATATTCTCCCTGTTTCAAACCGTTATAGTGTTGATAGCCTAGGCAAGGTCACCACAATGTTACGGTGTCGATATATCCTGGCCAGGGTCGACACAGTGTTACGGCCTCTGAGAGAGGTCCGCTTCAGGTTCGATGTGAAATA
>NC_087211.1:88913722-88918722 GCF_015104395.2 Macrobrachium nipponense | reverse complement strand
TTCAAGACTTCCAGGGGGCTTCGTACATGTCAGTGAACATGGTTATAATCAGGGAGGCTTCTGTTATGAGTGGATAGGTTTCCAGACTTCCAGTAGATAGCGCACATGTCAGTGAACATGATAATCAGGATGATTATTACAAAAGGGATGAGTCTGTTATGAGTGAGTAGGCTTCCAGGCTTCCTGGAGGCTTCATACATGGCAGTGAACATGATAACCAGAGTGAATATTATCAAAGGGATGTTTCTGTCATTACAACGGCCACAGATGGACTGAGAAAAACGAAAGCTTTGATCATTGTTAGTGGTAGGAATGGCAGTAGGACTAGTGACTACAGTAATATCACCATTAAAACCATAGATTCTCCCTGCAAAACCCCCGATATAAAAACTAATTGCAATTTGACTACATCTTTTCCAGCACCCATTTTACCAGGCATGAGGAAAATGATATTCATGAAATCTAGTTGTGAAAAATAGCGTATTCCATAACCGAGGAATATTCCCTCTTAAATCAACTTCGTATCAGATGCAATAACCAGCGAATATTTTGCATGAGGATAAAAAAAAATGTCGGAGAGGAAAATGAATGTTGAAAAGTGCCCTCAGAGAAATGAATGGAAGAGATATGATATTCCGTCCCGGGAAAAGATAGATATTTCGACATCCACTTGGGTCTTTAGTGGTTCCAGAGAGATGATGACATCTATTCCGGTCAATTTTGCGCGCATGGAATTTTCTCCGGTATATATTGTCGAATTTGCCAAGGATTTCAATACAAGTTTTGCTTTAGATGATAACTGACGTGAGAATGAATTACATTAGAGAGAGAGAGAGAGAGAGAGAGAGAGAGAGAGAGAGAGGACCACTGAACTTCGTGGCTATCATTCTGGAACCGAGATTGATAGCCACAACTGACAGAAATATAAGGAAATGTCATAAGCTTGACACTCTCTTGGAATCTTCGAATATATATCGATCAACTCTCTCACTGATATCTACCCTGTGATTCCAGTTCGTCCAGCCTTTTAATTTTATTCTCTCTCTCTCTCTCTCTCTCTCTCTCTCTCTCTCTCTCTCTCTCTCTCTCTCTTCTAGCATATATATCATCAATCTTCCATGTGCTATCACCACACTTTACATTCTCTCTCTCTCTCTCTCTCTCTCTCTCTCCCAACCCGACTTTTGATGTCTCTGTCTCTCTCAATCAGCCAGTCTTCTTTCCATCGCATCCCTCCTTCTCTCTCTCTCTCTCTCTCTCTCTCTCTCTCTCTCTCTCTCTCTCTCCCCGACAACCGCGACTTTTTGTCCTACGTTATGGTATCTAATGCAGCCAATGCAATCAGGGCTTAGCTTCGGTTCCCCTTGGTCTCTCGTGTTTACCTCCAACATTACCACAGTATTAGCTGGAGGCGAGGCCCTTTTGGCATAGGGTTGGAGCTAGGGGCGGCTCCCGTCAGGGGAGGGGCGTCCCTCCTGCGGGGTGGAATCCCCAGGGACCCCTGGAAGGATGCCACCCATCGGACTTTAGCGGTGGCCTTTGCTTACTCTTTGTCTCTGGGTTTTGGTGGTCGTATTCTCTCTCTCTCTCTCTCTCTCTCTCTCTCTCTCTCTCGAACGAACGAACGAACGAACGAACGAACGAACGACGTCTCTATGTCTGTCTGTCTCTCTTTGGATAGGAGTTATAAAAGGATTTATTTCTCCTTCTCTTTTTCTCTCTCTCTCTCAAACTTAAAACGACGTTGAAATTTTTATGCAAGGGAGAAAGTAATTTTTCGTCTCTCTCTCTCTCTCTCTCTCTCTCTCTCTCTCATACACACATGCACACAAACATTCTCTTGAATATTTAGGCAATAGGAAATTTTACTTTCTCTCTCTCTCTCTCTCTCTCTCTCTCTCTCTCTCTCTCTCTCTCTCTCTCTCACACACACATGCACACACACATTCTCTTAAATATTTAGGCAATATGAAATTTTATACTCTCTCTCTCTCTCTCTCTCTCTCTCTCTCTCTCTCTCTCTCTCTCTCTCTGCCATGACGAGGCAACAGCCATGACTGAAATATTGGTTAATTTACCATTAAAATTTTTCATATCACAACTAAAATGGAATTTGGTTCTATTCCCGTTCTCACTGACGGCCGACCAAACGCAGACTTTAAAAGCATTTTTTCTCAATTCTATTATCCTTCGAGCATTATGTATATGATAATGAAAGAAACCTATTTAGAGAATCTAGTGAAATAAGTGTTTATTTAGAACTGATTATTTTTTTTCTTACAGATATGTTTACTGGGGAGAGTATCCACTCAGTTTTGCAGCCTGCCTTGGCCAGGAAGAATGCTACCGGCTGATATTAGCAAAGGTATGGTATAACGAAATGTAATGACGCTTCAAAAAAGTAGTAGCAGTAGTAGTAGTAGGAGTAGTTAGTATGACGGAGAGAGGACGAAAGAGAGAGGAAGAGAGCCGAGAGAGGAAGATGAGGAGAAAGAGACGAGAGAGAGAATCTGGACGTCGAGGTGATATGGTATTCTGGTGAAGTATAAAATTGGCAAAACTATCGTTTACGGTTCTTAAACATTAGTATATTGATTGCGAATGGAAGGAGAAAATTTAGGTAATTCCTCCAACAATAAAAGGATTAGAGAGAGAGAGAGAGAGAGAGAGAGAGAGAGAGAGAGAGAGAGAGAGAGAGAGAGAGAGAGAGAGAATTTGAACGTCGAGGAGGTGTGGCATTCTGGGGAGAAAAAAAGCGTAAAAACTATTAATCATGGTATTCAAACATTACTACTTCAGTAGCAAACTGAGCGAAAAGTTTCAATCATTCCTTTAACATTTGATAATTAATCTAAGCTTTGGGAAACGTAGAGATATAATTCCTAATTATGTGAAAAGAATAGAGATGACGAAATACGTAACTCGACTCCAACAAAATATAGTTCGCAGGAAATAAATGAAAATATCTATTTATCAAATGGCGAAAGACACAAATAAAGACACAATACTCGTTATAAATGGTGAGACACATTACTTTCCCACCCTCACGTCATCAGAGGTAGTCGCCATTACGAGTTCCAGGAAAGTTTTAAAAGGCTTAACGAAACTTGAGTAAAAAAAAAAAAAACTTAGAGGACGTGGGCTGGGTGGGGGGGGGGTAGGGGGTAAGGGGGGAAGGGGGGGGGGGGGGGGTGACGATTCCGGCTTAAAATTAAAAGAGCGAAATTTGGACAAAATCGCGAGCCCTAAGAAAGTGGGAGAAAGAGATTATCGTCATCATAGTAAAACGCCAAAGAGACGATATGTCATTCAGGCATGGGCAGGTTACAGATGTAGGATATACATTTAATTAAATCTTGACATCATTTTTTTTTTTATCAAGGTCACGCCATCCAGTGCAAAGGTTTTTATATCCTTGTGACATCACTTCGTGAAAAAATGTTATATAGTAAGGATTATGTAATTATATCCCGAGGATGTAATAGACAACTTACTGAATCTATGACTTAATAAGTGTTTATTGAAAATTTGCTCTTTCGTCTATGTGTTCAGAGGTAAATGATGCCACTTTGAGTATTATTATTATATTATTATTATTATTATTATTATTATTATTATTCACGTTATCGGTGTTGCTGATCCTGGTAGTTGTAAAGCCAGAAAACTCACAATCAATCAAATAACTATTACTCACTTCTCTCTCTCTCTCTCTCTCTCTCTCTCTCTCTCTCTCCGTATTTACTAGACTTCTAGATTACGCTTCGTGGAATGTGATATCTATTTATTCAGTTGAATTTATTATCAACTGTGCACAAAAATATGTTCAGCTCTCCTTCATTATTTTATTATTGAATAGAGTACCTATTCTCAAAAGAGGGTAATATAAGAGAGGATCGAGATGACAAAGAGGCCTTCCCCGTGTTGGATGACGGCAAAACAAGCATGGAATTCGTTACTCATTATGAATTGCAATAAAGCTTCCACATTCTCGTGGAAAAGCGACGCATACAAAGGAAAGTATTTTTTCATCAGAAAGATTTAAAAAAAAATCCAGGTGTTTGCCTGTTCATCCGAATGTATCGAAAACATTACATTTCTATGAAAATAAATAAACAAAGATACATAAGTAATTGAATAGATAAATATGTATATTGTATATTACATGTTATGTATATATATGTATGTATGATAGATATATATATAGTACATACATATATAAATAGTATATATATATATATATATATATATATATATAGATGTATATATAGATAGATATATATATATATATATGATATATATATATATAGATATATATAGCTATAGATTATCTATATATATATATATGATATATATATATGGATATATATAGATAGATATATATATATATATTATATATATATATATATATGTATGATATATATAGATATATAATATATATATATATATATATATATATATATATATATATATATATATATATATATATATATATTTATATACATTTAAAACAGCAACAACTCCTTAACAATAATTCTAATCTATTTTTAAGCCAGTGGCCCCTTTGGTGGGCTTATTAATAATAATAATAATAATAATAATAATAATAATAATAATAATAATAATAATAATAATGTGTATATATATATATAAATTCAAATAAATATATATATTATATTGTATATAAAATTATCTGATACAGTAAATCACACCTCTCGCTCAGGTTACAAAGCCAGGGGCACAGTGACCTACTTCTCACGCCCTTCTTACTTACCTAGTAGGTTATCATACACGCCCCTGAGGCTGTCAGGGCGACGCCCTTGCCACCTCCGCGCCTCCCACGCGAAGGACGCTTGTGACGGTGGGGGGGCTGGGGGGGGGGGGGGGAGAATGCGTAATATTTTTAATCCTTCGTTTAATTAATTCAGGAGGTGACGGTTTTGCCCCGAAAAAATTATATATGATATGTTTAACATCAACGATTGCATCATGAAATTGTATAC